>NW_025335041.1:0-161932 GCF_018152115.1 Drosophila rhopaloa | reverse complement strand
GACATACCGAAATTCATAAGGATCGGCCGACTATATCTTATAGCTGCCATATAACTGATTGATCGGAAGTGCCATAACTTTGGTGTTTGTAAAGTTAAAAGTTGAGATTTTCTATGGGTTTTATTTTTGGCCAATCAATCCGACATACCAAATTTCATAAGGATCGGCCGACTATATCTTATAGCTGCCATATAAATGAAAGGATTGAAAATCCTATACTTTGGGGTTTTTAAAGTTAGGAAGTTAAGATTTTTTATGAGTATTAAGAATGCATCATATGAATAATATTGGAAAATATAATTTACAGAGTATTCTGCAAGGGTATATCAACTTCGGCTCCGCCCGAAGTTAGCTTTCCTTTCTTGTTAGCAATAAAAGAGTTAGACAAAAGAGATGCTACAGGTAAACCGTATGCAAAAGTTTTGGCTAACTCTTTAGCAGTGATAAATTTTGTCTGAACTCCGGGGGGAGTTCAGACGCTAAATTATAAATTATATTTATAGGAGTTGATTTTATTAAACCAAGAGCACGTCGCAAATACAAATTTTTATGCACTTTTATCTTTTTAGAAACAACAATAGAAATATTAGCAAATGATGAACATGAATACTCTAATTTAGAGCGTACAAAGGCTTTATTAAATAAAAGCGATTTATTAGGGTGAACACCAAAATGACAACCACTGAGCATTTGCAGAAACATATTAGTTTTATTGGCTTTAGAAATAATCTGATCAATATGATTTACTGAGGAATTATTAGCATTAATAATTCTACCTAAATAGTTGACTTTTTCTACTTCTAATATTGCAATATTATCACAGACTATGTTTGCAGGCTGTCTTCTTTTATTGAAATGTATGATTGATGATTTATTGGAATTAAAAGTAAGATTGTTGATATTGCACAAGTTATTGAAAGCATTTATCTTAAGTTCTAAAATATCTCTAGCTTTTGTAAACTGTCTATCATAACACACTAAAAAGAAATCATCTGCATACTGGAAGAATATACAGTTTTCGTCATTGATGGAATGAAAATCTATAGTATAAATATTAAAAAGAATGGGACTCAGACAACTACCTTGACATACACCTTTGTTTACAACTATTTCTTGGTTATTAATTACTAAAACTCTTTTTTCTAGAAATTTTATTATGAACCCTATATATGCACTATCAAAATTATAACTTGTTAGCTTTTGACAGAGCAAAGGAATATTTACTGCGTCAAAAGCTTTACTTATGTCCAATACAGCGGCTATAACTTGCATTCCTTTTGCTTTAAGATTTGCTATATTATTTATTACGTCATTAATACACTGGGAAGTCGAATGATTTTTTCTAAAAGCGTAAGATCTATCAGGTAATAGGTGATTAAAATTAATAAAAGATTCAAACCGCACTTTAATCATACCTTCTAAGCACTTAAATAAAATACTAAGAAGGCAAATCGGTCTATTGTTTGACACAATAGAGGCGTCTAAATTTTTTTTTCGGTACTGGAACCACTTTTATTTTGCGCCAACTATCAGGGATAGTCCCGCTAATAAAAATTTCATTTAAAAGGGATAATAAATTTTCCATTGATTATTGGGAAGGCTCAGAATCATTTTGTAAGAAATGTTGTCCAATCCTGTCTGTCCGTCTGTCCGTCCGTCTGTCCGTCCGTCTGTCCGTCCGTCTGTCCGTCCGTTTCTACGCAAACTAGTCCCTCAGTTTTAAAGCTATCTGCTTGAAACTTTCCCAAAAGTTGTCTTTCTATTGCAGGTAGTATATAAGTCGGAACGAGCCGGATCGGGCGACTATATCATATAGCTGCCATATAACTGAACGATCGGAAAAGCCATAACTTTGGTGTTTTTAAAGATAAGAAGTAGTACTTTCTATGGGTTTTATTTTTGGCCAATCAATCCGACATACCGAATTTCATAAGGATCGGCCGACTATATCTTATAGCTGCCATATAACTGATTGATCGGAAGTGCCATAACTTTGGTGTTTGTAAAGTTAAGAAGTTGGGATTTTCTATGGGTTTTATTTTTGGCCAATCAATCCGACATACCAAATTTCATAAGGATCGGCCGACTATATCTTATAGCTGCCATATAACTGAACGATTGGAAATGCTATAACTTTGGTGTTTTTAAAGTTAGGAAGTTGGGATTTTTTATGAGTATTAAGAATGCATCATATGAATAATATTGGAAAATATAATTTACAGAGTATTCTGCAAGGGTATATCAACTTCGGCTCCGCCCGAAGTTAGCTTTCCTTTCTTGTTAGCAATAAAAGAGTTAGACAAAAGAGATGCTACAGGTAAACCGTATTCAAAAGTTTTGGCTAACTCTTATAAATTATATTTATAGGAGTGGATTTTATTAAACCAAGAGCACGTCGCAAATAAAAATTTTTATGCACTTTTATCTTTTTAGAAACAACAGTAGAAATATTAGCAAATGATGAACATGAATACTCTAATTTAGAGCGTACAAAGGCTTTATAAAATAAAAGCGATTTATTAGGGTGAACACCAAAATGACAACCACTGAGCATTTGCAGAAACATATTAGTTTTATTGGCTTTAGAAATAATCTGATCGATATGATTGACTGAGGAATTATTAGCATTAATAATTCTACCTAAATAGTTGACTTTTTCTACTTCTAATATTGCAATATTATCACAGACTATGTTTGCAGGCTGTCTTCTTTTATTGAAATGTATGATTGATGATTTATTGGAATTAAAAGTAAGATTGTTGATATTGCACAAGTTATTGAAAGCATTTATCTTAAGTTCTAAAATATCTTTAGCTTTTGTAAACTGTCTATCATAACACACTAAAAAGAAATCATCTGCATACTGGAAGAATATACAGTTTTCGTCATTGATGGAATGAAAATCTATAGTATAAATATTAAAAAGATTGGGACTCAGACAACTACCTTGACATACATCTTTGTTTACAACTATTTCTTGGTTATTACTTACTAAAACTCTTTTTTCTAGAAATTTTATTATGAACCCTATATATGCACTATCAAAATTATAACTTGTTAGCTTTTGACAGAGCAAAGGAATATTTACTGCGTCAAAAGCTTTACTTATGTCCAATACAGCGGCTATAACTTGCATTCCTTTTGCTTTAAGATTTGCTATATTATTTATTACGTCATTAATACACTGGGAAGTCGAATGATTTTTTCTAAAAGCGTAAGATCTATCAAGTAATTAATAATTAATTAAAATTAATAAAAGATTCAAACCGCACTTTAATCATACCTTCTAAGCACTTAAATAAAATACTAAGAAGGCAAATCGGTCTATTGTTTGACACAATAGAGGCGTCTAAATTTTTTTTCGGTACTGGAACCACTTTTATTTTGCGCCAACTATCAGGGAAAATTACAAAAAATTTCATTTAAAAGGGATAATAAATTTTCCATTGATTATTGGGAAGGCTCAGAATCATTTTGTAAGAAATGTTGTCCAATCCTTTAGCTGAATTTGGGTTTCTAGTTTTAAGAAAAGTTATAAAATCATCTAAATTAACGTTAAGACTAAAATTAGGAAGATCCAAACTCGTTGGAATCGTGGTTTGAGCGCAATTTGTGGTATTTGGAATATTTGCTATTTGATGCAAAAATTCCTTATGTTTTGCTACGTTCCAAGAGCTTTTAACCGGCTTAATTTGTTTATACATTTTAAGGTTTTTTATCTTTTGCCACATATCTTTTGGTGATGTTGGATTAGACAAATCGTCAGATAGAGCGTTCATATTCAATTTTTTTACTTTAAAACAAGAGAGAATTCTATAGTCGAGTGCCTCGACTATTAGATACCCGTTACTCAGCTAAACAACTTAATATAAATATGCCTTGTGTTTTTTTTGTTTTTTTTTTTAACATAATGTGAATTATAGTGACCACAGGAAAAAAAGACAAATTATCAATTTGAATTCGGCGATCTCTTAGTGCTGGCAGCTTTACAGCACGAGCATCAGCACCAGCGCTGCTTTAGCGCAGGCAGCTTTTGTCCTGCACCAGCAGCTGTGTTTATGTTTATGTTTTTGAGTGCAATAAATTGACTAGAAATATTAAACATAAATACTTATATTGGCTAAACACATACATTCTTAAATAGTATTATGTATATTAAAGTCTAAATGTTTGCACAACACGAGTAACGGGTATAGCGAATAGCTTTCTTTGAAAGGAGTTATCTTTGCCGGGCAATTGCAACTGTGTACAATGTAAATACATAAATATGTATATGCTTACATACAAACATACATACGCCATTGTTTGACTCAGACCTCCAATTTGGCTAACTAGATTTGATTTACATAGTTCTTGGGATATAGTTCGGTATTGGCAAATGAAAACCATCGCAATTTCCTTTAATAGAAATCCTTACCGAGAATTAACATTGACTCTGTTGAGCACCTTGGCCAGCTGTTCCAAAGTAATCCGTTAGATGGCGCCATGAAAGGCAGAAATGTAGGCGCTAGCCAGGCTTAAGCGTTTAATGGGTTTTTGGGCGTTAGAGTGGGCGTGGCAAACTTTTATTAGGCCAATCGATATTTATTGACGAAACAAATACATATCAATTAAAATTTTCATAATATCATCAAAACTGTGGCCACAGTTTGTGGCTTGTGGGCGTCAGAGGGAGCGTGGCACCATTTTGAAACAAACTTGCGCTGCGTATTAACTCCTAAAATCTACATGCAAAATGCCAATCTTCTAGCTTTTATAGTTTCCGAGATCTCAGCGTTCATACGGACAGACAGACGGACAGACGGACAGACGGACATGGCTAGATCGACTCGGCTAGTGATCCTGAACAAGAATATATATACTTTATAGGGTCGGAAACGCTTCCTTCTACCTGTTACATACTTTTGCACAAATACAATATACCCTTTTACTCTACGAGTAACGGGTATAAATATAATTGTTTAATGTTTTGTTGGCTTTGTTGTCCTCAATTGCGTCAGAAAATAATTTTGTTTTATAATACTTTTGGCGACTAGCGTTTCTTAATCTAAACAATCTATCACAGGATTTTTTTTTTTTTTTATTTAACTTTGCTTTTATTTATTGAATCTTCTCTTAATTTTGAGACTAACAATAAGTTTACGAATCTTAACATTAAAATTTAACTAACAGTATAATAAGACTGCATTCTGGTTGCGCGTGCCTCAAGTCGGTCGCTGGGTGGGTAAGTCATTGCGACGAAGGCGTGATTGGTTGATCAACCTTGTAAGACCTCTCGCCAGGTGGTTAGGGTGCAACGATAGCTTGGTAAAGTACTTTTCCTTCTGTTCTGCGATCACTTCTTTGACTGGTAGAATGTTTAAGTCGCGATGTATGTTTTCGTTGCGAACGTACCACGGTGCCCCGGTGATTGTTCTCAAGATCTTCGACTGAGCTCGCTGGACTATGTCAATATTGCTATTACTGGCATTCCCCCATAACTGAGAGCCGTACATCCATATAGGTTTTAGTACCGAGTTATACAGCAGGACTTTATATTCAAGACTAAGGGGGACCGAACGTTGATAAGCCAATGAAGGCCACTTGCTTTCAGCTTTAGGTGTGTTCTTTTGGCTTCAATGTGCCGGCGCCATGTGAGTCTTCTGTCGAGGTGTACTCCTAGATATGTCACTTCGTTTGCTTGCGGGAGTAGAGTATGGTTTAACGTGAACGGCGGGCAGTTTTGCCTGTTCAGGGTGAACGTAACGTGCTTGCATTTTTGTTCGTACACTTTAATTCGCCAATCTGATAGCCACTTTTCTACATCGACCAGATGAAGAGCGAGCGGCTGAGAATGGCTGTATCATCAGAAAACGTAGATGTTGTTAGTCGTGTGCTTGTTGGGATGTCTGCTGTGTAGAGGACATATAATGTTGGCCCGAGCACGCTTCCTTGAGGAACTCCAGCTCCAATAGTGAAATCGTCAGTTATAGCAGTGCTGCATCGATCAGCAAATTTTCTGTCGTAGAGGTAAGACTCTAAAAGCTTATGGGTGTTGTAATTCAAAAATTTTGAATTATTTTATACTGACGGCTCTATAAATGAAAATTTAACAGGTTGCGCTTTTGTTCATAAAAGCTCGGAAGCCAGTAAAAGTTTCTTTACAAACAAAAAATTATCATCACTCACAGCTGAATTAATCGCCATAGATAAAGCCATCGATTTTGCCATAGATAACCAATACTTTAAAATTGCATTAAAAAAATCTCATCCAGATAACTACATCGCTAAGCAAATCATAAAAAAAAATTTTATTTTCAATAGAAATGCATTTTATTCCAAGCCACGTTAATATAGAAGATAACGAATTAGCTGACATTGCCGCTAGAAATGCCAAGGACAATGGTGTTTTCTTCTGTGCTCGCTGGCCTTTGAAGTACGCTATTACTTAAATATACAATCAAATTCACATGGAATGGGAAAATGAATATAATTTATACTGCAGCGGAAGGGATAAAGGTTTCACTCGCCTTTTTTCATATGTTACTTCAAAGCCTTGGTTTAAGGATAAAAAATGTAACCTTAATCGGTTAGAAAATAAGCAAATCAACCGTCTATTAAGCGGTCATGGCTTTGACAAATGCTCACTAGCTAAAATGAAAGTCATTAACAATAATCTATGCGACACATGCAACGTACCAGAAGATGCATCTCACCTTATTTTTAATTGTCCCGCCTTTTCAAATACACGCACTCATTTTCCAACACTAAGGAATTACAATGATATTTATCGTTTCTTTGATAAAGAACCCATCGAATCTTAAGCCTAGTATCCACTTCGACGTAAACCGTACGCCAGTCATGAGAGAGAGCGAGAGGCAAACAGCTGGCGTTCACTTTTCGTCGGGCCTTTTTTTCAATTCGGTCTCCTGATCGACGAAAAAAATACCAGAAAATTCCATAGCGTTGCCAGTCTGCGGAAATAAACTTTGGGTGAACCCTAGCGAAAAGATTAAAAAATTTAATCTTTTGGCGTGCGCTTCTCACTGAACATTATAAGAAATGGAGGGAAAAACTCAAAAAACTCACAAAAGTCGATTGCAGGTGTTTACATGTGAGGACAAAATAACATTAATACTATCTGGGGTGCCTCTTGTCAGAGCAAAATGTTTTTTAGGTCCAGAATGTACGAAAAAAACACAATAAAAGTGCAGCTATGAACTTTAAATTAGCAAATAATTATCAGTAAATTAAAAAAAAGAACTGTTAATTTTAAATTGTATTGTTATACCCTTGCAGAGGGTATTATAATTTTGGTCAAAAGTGTGCAACGCAGTGAAGGAGACATCTCCGACCCTATAAAGTATATATATTCTTGATCAGGATCACCTCCTGAGTTGATATAGCCATGTCCGTCTGTCCGTCTGTCCGTCTGTCCGTCTGTCTGTTTCTACGCAAACTAGTCTCTCAGTTTTAAAGCTATCGAGTTCAAACTTTGCACACACCCTTCTTTCCTTTGCACGCAGTATATATGTCGGAACGGCCGGGATCGGCCGACTATATCCTATAGCTGCCATATAACTGATTGATCGGAAATGCCATAACTTTGGTGTTTGTAAAGTTAGGAAGTTGGAATTTTCTATGGGTTTTATATTTGGCCAATCAATCCGACCTACAAAATTTCATAAGGATCGGCCGACTATATCTTATAGCTGCCATATAACTGGTTGATCGGAAATGCCATAACTTTGGTGTTTGTAAAGTTAGGAAGTTGGAATTTTCTATGGGTTTTATATTTGGCCAATCAATCCGACCTACCAAATTTCATAAGGATCGGCCGACTATATCTTATAGCTGCCATATAACTGGTTGATCGGAAATGCCATAACTTTGGTGTTTGTAAAGTTAGGAAGTTGGGATTTTCTATGGGTTTTATTTTTGGCCAATCAATCCGACCTACCAAAGTTCATAGGGATCGGCCGACTATATCTTATAGCTGCCATATAACTGAACGATTGGAAATGCTATAACTTTGGTGTTTTTAAAGTTAGGAAGTTGGGATTTTTTATGTGTATTAAGAACGCATCAGATGAATAATTTTGGAGAATATAATTTACAGAGTATTCTGCAAGGGTATATCAACTTCGGCTCCGCCCGAAGTTAGCTTTCCTTTCTTGTTTTTTAATTTCTTTTGTACAGCGGTAGACTTTTCTTGCCAAGGTATTTGATAATATCTTTTAAAGGCTCTTTCCCGCAAATACGATATTTGAATTTTAACTGCTTGTCAACAACCCCAGCTGATTGACAGTACGACCGTAGCACGCTTAACTCTGATGAACTCTCAAACTTTTGGTCACACTGGAAAGATTAAAGTTTTTACGCTAGCGTAATCGTTTTCGTCGATCTGGATACTAGGCTTAATGCTCCAGACACCATGAAATCCTTCTACGTCTTTTAACAAGAATCGGTAATTATACCCTTGCAGAGGGTATTATAATTTTGGTCAAAAGTGTGCAACGCAGTGAAGGAGACATCTCCGACCCTATAAAGTATATATATTCTTGATCAGGATCACCTCCGTCTGTCCGTCTGTCTGTTTCTACGCGAACTAGTCTTTCAGTTTTAAAGATATCGAATTGAAACTTTGCACACACCCTTCTTTCCTTTGCATGCAGTATATAAGTCGGAACGGCCGGGATCGGCCGACTATATCCTATAGCTGCCATATAACTGATTGATCGGGAATGCCATAACTTTGGTGTTTGCAAAGTTAGGAAGTTTGGATTTTTTATGAGTATTAAGAATGCATCATATGAATAATTTTGGAGAATATAATTTGCAGAATATTCTGCAAGGGTATTTCAACTTCGGCTCCGCCCGAGGTTAGCTTTCCTTTCTTGTTTCTTAATAATCTTGAAATTACGTAAGGACCTTTATTTTTCCGAATTATTTTTCTAGAAACTCGCTGTGCTATAGAAATTCTTTACCATTACTTAATTTCCTTTTTTTGTTTATTCGGAATGCTTTCTAGCTGTCTTGTCTTATTGTACCTTGTTGTATGCTTGTGCTTTTTCTTGATTTTTCGTTTCGAATTTTCTCCAAATCCGTATCTTCTGGAATATTTTCCAATTCTTCTAACTTTTCTTTCAACTATGCCAAAAAGCACCTTGCTTGGAATTTGTTTTATAGTGCGGTGTTGAGTGTTATTTAGTACGTGTTCTACTTTATCAATAACTGTTTCCTAATATATACCTTTCTCCGGCTTTATTAGTTTAGCTATCATTGGTCAAAGACTTCTGTTGACTTTTTCAACTTACCCGTTTGCCTGCGGCGATGCCGTTGCTATCTTTATATGCTGATTGTTAAACTATTACAAACTCCTTGGACGTGAACCAGGTCGCCCTATCTGAAATTATGCATTTTGGTTTACTATATGCTCTAAAATAGTCCTTTAATGTTGTAATGACTTTCCTTGTGTTAGTCGTCTTTGTGGCATATAAACGTACGAACTTTGTGAAAACGTCGATGACTACAAAAATATGTTTTTATACCCGTTACTCCTAGAGTAAAAGGGTATATTCGTGCAAAAGTATGTAACAGCTACCGACTATAGCGTTCTCTCTTGTTTTGATCTATCTTAATCGACTGGGTCATAATGATCGAAATGTATTAACTCGAACGGTTTGTTGCCGTTTGGAATGCAGTATAAAAATCTTTCATTACCTGTCTTAGGGGAAGATGCAATACATATTAAAGAGTATTCAATGTGACTTAAACATTTGTCTTTAGTGTTAGAATACCAATAAGTTTTCTAAATGATATCTAACATTTTGTGTCTGACTATGTGTCCGATTTCATTATGGTACTTGTACAGAAAATGCTCTTCCATATCCGTAGGAACAACAAATAATAGTCTGCCATCGTTACATTTCCTCTAATCTTCCGTTTCTCATTTCGAATAATTTGTGATCGTTTTTCTCTGGGAGTTTTTTTAATTCCTTGAATTTTTGGATCCTTGGCTTGACAGATTACTTAATTATCCTTAAACGTATTTGATTCTACTATCAAAATATTCATGAATTTACTAACAGCGTCAACATGTTGCATCTTACTGGCTTGTATATGTATCAGCTCGTACACAGATAAAAAAATATCCTGAATAAATCAAGAATATTTTGATTGAATATAGAACGCGTTTTCTTGAAATTTTTAATCACGTTTCGGGATTAAAAGGTTAAATTAATCCCGATTCGGGATTCAAATGCCACAGTAATCTGAAGCGTTCTTGATTTAAGCTTAAAAATTCTTAAAAAGTCAATTTTTGCTGAGAGCGAGAGCAATCTCTCTCTCGATTGATCCCTCTCGTAGTCTTCGGTATTCTTGGGAACTCAAAGCACCAAATGAACTCAAAGCATGCGAAAGAAAGAGATAGCAAGTTCAATAGTGCGCAGTTATCTTAAACAGACTACCTTATGTTCTTCAGTTAAATGTACCATGCCATGCTCGGTGCGTACATTTTGGCAATTGAGTCGAGAACGTCGAGAGAGCAACACGGAAAAGTTTTAAAAGTGAACGTGAAAGTGAAAATGTGTGAAACTCCGGATAGGTTGCTAAACCTGCTGAAAGAGTTTCAACTTGAAAAAGTGCACGACTATCTAATCGGTAAGTAGTACTTACTATGTATATAATAAATATTTATATGTATATACTATATATTAAGCTGAGTTGTGTATGTGAATATGTATATGTATGTATATAAATACATACGAAGAACAGTACAGTTCTGTAATTGCGACATATGTACATACATATGTATGTATGTGCATACAATTTTTCGTGGAAAAACTCTACAACCTTCTGCAGCTTTATGCGATCGTGCAGGGATATGCACGCTCTGGAAAAAGTTGCGTACGAAAAATGTTTATACGCGACTGAGTAGCCGAACGCGTGCTTGTCAGAGCACGATCGCATAAGGTTCTGTATTTAGCGAGCGCTGAGTCGAATGTGAAGGGAAAGCTGCAGACGAAAAAAAGTACAGTACTGTATTTCTATACGCAAGTACGTTGCCATATGCCACATATATATAAATGTGAGTATGTACATACAGACATACATACATACATATGTATGCAGAAATTACAGTTATATACAGCTTTTTTTCTTCAGCTTTGCCTTTACATTCGCCTTAGCGCTCGCTAAATACAGCCTATACAGTTATTACTTTAATTTATTTAGGTTTCAATAAGTTTCTCAAATTGGTTTTTATTTTCAGATTGAAATTGACTTTCAAATGCTCTATCCTGTCAAAGGTCATTTGCTTTTGTCGAAGTGGGAAAAATTCAAAGTCAAAATTTTGACTCATTACTTAACCCACCTTCGTAACGACTTTTGTAAACAACAACTGGCAGTAGCAAGCTCGTCTACAAATAAAGGTAATTATTATTATTATTAGTAAATATATTTGTTAAAACAAGTTATTTCTACATTACAGATCTCCAAGACTTCCTTTTATCGATATTTTTAAATGGTGTTTTGTCTTGTGGTTCGCGCTTTAAAAATAGTTATACATATATAAGTGATATGGATTTTGAGGACTGCCAAATTTGTAACGATGTATCTTTCAAGGGTACAAGGTATAAATCAAATTATTACCTTGGCATTAACTCACAGTCGTTCACATTATAAAAAATAATATATGTAGTTATTTGGAAAAATGTAAAAGTTTTCATAATTTGTAAACAAATTAATATAAAAACCTTTGACAGTCATTTTAGGGCGTATGAAGTTGGATCCTTAGTTAACGAAATGCTCATTAAAGATATTGAGGTTTTCAATACACCCCCTTTTCATTTATATCCACTAAACAATGAAAAAACATATGTAAGAGTTAAAAGTCTTTAAATATATTTTATATTCTTATTCACATCGTACTTTAAGTAATAAATAATTATATATAAGCCTATAACTAAACAAAAAAATAAAACCATTTCAAAATAAAATGTATATACCAAAAATTAACAATTTCAAAACTTTTTGGGATAAAATCAAGAATTTGGAGATTAAACATTTTCAGAATAGTTGGGATTAAATCAAGAATTTTCGAGATTAAACATTTTAACAGTAGTCGGGACTAAATCAAGAATTTTCGGGATTAAATATTTTAAGAGTAGTCGGGATTAAAAGAAGAATTTTCAGGATTAAATATTTTAACAGTAGTCGTGATTGTATCAAGAATTTTCGGGATTACAAATTTTGAGATAGTTGGGATTGAAACAAGAATTTTCAGGATTGAAAAATTTAAGTACGTTCGTACCATAAATAAGAAAATCCGTGATTAGCCCGAGAATGTTACCGTTTCAGATTGTTTTTGCCAACTTTATCCCGTTTTTTTTATCTGTGTAGTCATAATTTTGGAGCTCTAACGCTCACCTAGCTATTCGTGGGTTAAACTCAATTTTATTAAGCGCCATAGTGAGAGAATTACAATCAGTAATATTCTTTAATCGTTTTCCATTTAAATATATCCTACGCAATGCGTGAATAATGGCCATTGTCTCCAGCTCGAAGCTGTGATATTTTGACTCTGCAACGGATGTGAGCTTGGAGAAATAAAAGATGGGATGTAATTTTCCGTCTTCTTTCTTTTGACACAAAAACCGAGAGCGTAAAAACTTTCAGTGCAGTTCCACATCGTCTTTGTAATTGTAAATTGCCCAAACCGGTGCCTCCAATAGCTTACCTTTAAGAATTAAAAAACAGTTTATTTCCTTTTCTCCAAACTTAAATTTTTCATATTTTCTTAAAAGATCATATAATGGTTTGGCCAACGTTGAAAAATCCTTTATGAATCTACAGAAATATGAACACAATCTAAAAAAACGTTGAGCATATTGTGCTTTGTCTGGGGTTGGAAAATGTTATATGGCTTCTATCCCCTTGTCGTCAGCTCTGATACCCTCACCGCTTATGATAAATCCTAAATATTTAATATTAGTCTGAAGGAAACTCGCATTTATCCATACGTAAGTCTAACTGGCTTTTAACTGTAAATGTTCCTCGGTAATAAAAACATGAAAATATCAATTTTTTACATCAAGTTTCCTTAAAACTTACTTATTAAGTTATCGATGAGCGGTTGGGAAATTCTCTTTAATTAATACCTTGTTAAGTTATTTAAAGTCTATGCACAATCTTATATCTCCTGTTATTTTCTTGACTAAAACTATAGGTAAAGAATACTCTGATTCGCTGGGTTGTATTAGGCTTCTTAAATATTTATCTAGGAAATTTTACAATTTTTCTCTTTCTGAATAAGCGAGCTAAATGGTTTCGATGATTATAAATTTAATTTAATTTCACATTTAATGAAAGGTTGCTAGTTTTGCTAAAAATCTCTTTAAGACTTTTATCATAGTTATTAACTATCCGCTTACTGCTGGAATGACTGCCTTACTAATTCGGGACTAACGGTTTTATTAACTGTGGACTTAGCTGTTGCATTTTGATTCACTGTTTGATTAAATCTGGGACTCACTGTCCCTGTTTCACCAACTGTTTCCCCAACTGTTTCCCTAACTGTTTCACTAACCGTTTTTCTAACTGTTTCACTAACCTTTTCACTAACTGTTTTACTAACTATTTTACTAACCTTTTCACTAACTGTTTTACTAACTGTATCATTTACTCTATCCTTAAAAATTTTAAACGAATTTTCTTGTGTTATATTGACATTTAAACTGTGTTTTGCATTGTATGCATTGACATTAGCATCATTATTTAATTTTAGTTTGTATTTTGGACTCGTAGGCTCTACCGTTACCATCTTCAAGGTGCCTAGATTTAGTTTTAGTTGGCAAGCCATATATATCCATATATCTTTGTTGCCTGCGACTCCTCCGGATAAGTCAAAGAATTGCCTCCTCGCCCTTAGCATCTGCTCCGGCTCAAAGAAGCATTGTATACGAGTCTGATCACGCAATCCTGCTGCTGGAATTTCCTCGATGATGTTTTCAAGCAGCTCCGCTACATCAATATCTAAGTCGTTTTCTAGCATGATTTTGTCCTCGAAATATGTAGCAAACTTTTCTTCTGGACGCCATTGACGATTTTAAAATACGTTTCTTAGTTCCAATTTGGACATTTTTGCTCGGAGTGCCATGATTAATTCCTCGAAAAGCCGACGGGCTGGCTCCAGAATGCGTGTGGCGTTTGCGTAAAGCCAA
This sequence comes from Drosophila rhopaloa, assembly GCF_018152115.1. Lineage (NCBI taxonomy): Eukaryota > Metazoa > Arthropoda > Insecta > Diptera > Drosophilidae > Drosophila > Drosophila rhopaloa. The sequence continues at coordinate 147,731 of NW_025335041.1, read as the reverse complement.
CGTTGAGCATTTCCCTTAAGTTTGGCAATTAGTAGCCGGCATCCGGATTGTAGAGCTGCGCGATGTTTTGAAACTGTGTGTTCCAATTACGAGCAAACAGGTTGCCATCATATTCCATGGTCACTTCATTTTTCAATGCGACTGCTGCTGTTGGAGATTCCAAAAGCTTGTTTACATTCTCGATGAGGCGTTGATCATCACTGTCATCGGTCTCTTTTTCAACACTGGGCTTGCCAAAACCAATGTTATCGTTGGCGATGGTAACTTCGACGCTATTAACTGGGTCCATCTAGCTGTTGTTGTAGCAACAATGAAGCGGCTCCATCCATTGTTTTGCGGCTGATCGCTTTGACGACTTGTCGTTTTAGCTGGGAGACAAAGCCTGCAGACACGCTATCAACTCCGTTTTTGTCCCAGAAGCTTATCGTCCTAGAGCTCCTAACCAGTTTTTTAGATGGAACACTATAAATTGGTTTAGATCTTCGTTAGGCATAGTGAGAAGTGACCACTTCTGATGTTGTAAAAGGATAAATCACTTCACTGCTTTAAATATATATTAATGTAAATGTCTTTATTAATCTTTTGTCAACTGTTCTTTCCAAACGCTAGCCACCGAATGCCGCGACTCGATCTTATGGTTATACAGAGAGCGTAATGCGTAATTATCTAAATGTATATGGTTCAGTGGGCCTTATATGAACTTATATATACTGCCAAACATAAAAAAAAATCAAAAAATTACAATTATTGAATTAATCGAGGTCATACGTTGATTATATTTTAATTTCTTCTATAACACAACGATTTATTCCACTTAACTTTCATCACACTTACACTCCCTGGGGAGTGAACCGGACTATGATAGGACTAGCTAGTTTCGTCTGCACGTCACCTCAGACTCATCAGAAATAATTATAGTTTTGAAATTCAGTTTTGTCCCTCTTTCCTTTTTAACAAAGGCAAATAGCTTATACTAGGTTAAAGACTACGATATTACCAGCTGAGCGCGGCAAAAAATTTAGATACAAACAAGCAAAAAAGGTTAATGATCCGGGATGTGCCAAATTGCTGAAATGCAGACAAAGCTATTTTGGTGTCCACTTTGACTTCTGCAAAAGTATACTCAGCAATTAACGAAAAGAAATTATGTGCAAAATTAAGAGATGCATGATTATATAATTCATACATAATTAAAGTTCAGTTTGGATAAGTGCATTAAAATAATAAATTTCAAAAGTTTTACCCTTTATTTATTAATTAGAATCAGGCTTTACCATTTACAAAACGAAATATGAATGCTTTTACTCTCACGACCATTGCATAGGGAGAAGAATTTGTAACTACTTGTAATAATAGATGCATAGCAATGCCTGAAAAAAATTTGCTTGGTAATTATAGGTTTAATTTCGACTTAGCTTTCCAGGGCAGTGGCCGCCAAATGGTGGTTACAGGCCAATGGCTAGGATCCATTGACTATAATGAAGGATTTTCGTAATAAGGCGACGAATCAGGAGTTTTGGCAGTTGTTCCTCTAGAGGAGCCAGCTCTTGGATAGCCGAAACTCTAATGAGTGACAAAAATTTTAAGCTTTGAAACATGAGTGCGTAACCAAAAGGGTAAAACTTCAGAGTACAACCAAATTGTAACGTGATTAGCGTAATAAAGATTTAGTTCGCGCACATCACTCCATTATCTTGCTAAGGCTTATGGGTGCGTCCCTTATTTTTTATGTCCGAACCCTTATCTAATCTAACCCTAATCCTAATCCCATCTGGGGTGACTGACCTCAAGTGGAAACAACAACCTTATGTAGTCCACACGTTGAGTTTGAACGACTTCCGCTTTGGTCTCCAAGTGAGACGCGAAGTTTTTGTGTCCGAGTCTTCACCGATCAGGACTTCAGCCTTGTCAACATGTCGTTCGTTCGTAGTACAATTTGCTTAGTTTAATATTACTATGATTACCAACGGCAACACATGGAGTCATTGACATATAAATCATTCGTTATGCGATACCAGAAGCAGAGAATCGAAGTAGATTTCGCAAATTTTTGTGAAACAACGTATTGCGAGAAAAGCAGCACTGGTCGTGCCGTAAGTTGCGGTCCTTTCGCGATAAATTTAAGGAGGATCCTGTTGTGTTCGACACCATATGCTTGATTTAAAAACTTTGCGATACATTTAAGTAATGTTCGCCGACATAACGAATATTTGAAATCGGAACTTTAACAACGTGCCTCACAGGCAGGACTTTTTGGTTGAAGAAGGTCGATTAATAAGATTTGCGACGTGGTTCTACACGTCGCGTCAAATCACTTCCATCAATTTAGTTGAAGAACTTTCTGATCTAAGTAAGCACTGATATGGTATGAAAAAGTAAAGCTCTTTGAGTATCCTATTATTTCTGCCCTTCATGTGACCAAGAGATGAATACTCCTGCATTAATTCTTAATTTAGTTTCATGCGCCGCTTTAGCGAAAGAAAGCGTTATTCATGCTATTTCATTCCAGGAACCAAGAGTAGAAGGACAAAGTCTCTTGAAGGGTCACGTAAGACCGTACTAGCAAATGATTCTTCGCACAACAATTGGACGACACTTAGAGCTCTACTTTAAGTGTATCATCTTTGCAACCACTTCAAAAGAGTTTAAACGAGAACGGTCGCTTGTACTTGTAACTAACTCCAAACCTCTACGAAAACTGTTGCCAATAAAGCTTGCATCACTCGTTGAATCGGAAGTTTTACTTTTTTTCCTCGACGAATTGGCAAACCGCAAATGCTGCTTTACTTTTTTATGTTCGTTACTTTGCTGTCCATATTTAGCAACTCTCTTGCCCGACTTGGACTCATCCGCTGCTCGGTCCTGATACCATTTGTTAACATCTTCTAAGCAATCTTAAAGTTATAATTAGCTGTTTTTCCTATTAAGACGCTAGACATCTCGCTGTCAATAATCGTAGCTTTGGCTAACGTTCTGTTGTCTCCTAAGAAGCGCAGAGACTTATAAATAGTAAGCAGTAACGGTATCGACTAATGGATGCAGCGTTGTTGTAGAAGGCGCATGAATTGTGAGAATTTAAAAAAAACATGCTAAAAAGATTAGGCACGGTATGTCTTTACTGTTCCTAACGCTTCGTTCTCGAGACAAGCCAGCAGATAGTTAATTTTTTCAAGGCGAATTTATATTCTGCTTTCTTTCACCTTCAGAAACGTGACATAAATCCTCTTTATTCGCGACGCAATTTATGTGATTCCTTCTTAGTCCTTTGGTGACTAACCTTACAAATGACCGGCTTTAAGAACTCCGTTACCATTAATGGTAACCTGGGTGCCAATTTTGCAGCAAATCCTTCAGCGGCTTTTTTAAAATTGTGATCTTTTGTCCATACTAAGTCACCTATTGCTGGCTTCCTCTGCCTGCTTGGCAGATTGTTATGCCTAGCCTGGTCCTGGGTGGCCTTTTCCATATTTTGACGTACAACCTCAAAGATCTCCATAAACTTAGCAGCCTTCTCGTCTAGAGTCTCTGTGCTCCTCCCCGAACCTACCGGTTTCCTGTTTTATAAGGCGTTTGGCAACAGGGGTTCCCGACCTTGTGTAGGAAATGCTTGGGAGTAGTTGATTCAGATATGCTCGAACTCACTGCTTTTCTCTTCCCAATTTTTTGGTTCTTCCCTGTGAACTGAGCTTTCATTGTCTTTACGGTTCTGTTCTCTGGTTTAGATAGATTTTCCTGCGGCGTGTAGGTGAGTGCTGCTTTATTCCCATTTCGCTGAGAAACCTTTTAAAAGACCGGCTGGTGAACTGCACTGCGTTGTCGGTTGTCACTACTTTCGGAGCCCCGAATCTTGATAGTATGCGTTCTCTGAATGCCTTCTGTAGGGTCCACGCTGTTTCTGTTCGTAGGGACACAATTTTCATCCTTTTAGAAAACCGATCAATTAATACCAGTTGCACTTGGTTTCCGTTTTTTGACCTCGGCAATGGCCCGACAAAGTCTGCACATATTGTTGGTATCCTCTGCAGTTGATTGGGATTTTACTTAAGGCACCAGTAGTACCGGGCTGCCAACCGTGCTGGTATGGTTTTTCAATTTCGACACGCCCACCGGATGGGAAGCACGGTTTTCCTTAGTCCTTGTGGAACCCACGGTTTCCATGCCACGACATCTTGATTGCCCGCTTTGTGTGGGATGCGCCGATAAAGTGAATCGCCCTTCAATACGTAGTCTGGGTTTTTTGGGGCTGGGCTTGTATCGTCTCGCACATATTCCTGAACCAGCTGCACCCATCGGAAGGCTCTGCCAATGTTCCTTTCATGCCAATAAGGGTCCCTGCAAATGTTGTCTTAGTAGGGATTCTGCTACCACGTTTATCTGCTGTAATTCCAGGGCCCATCTTGGTAACCTTCTAGAAAGGCTTTCGATGCTTTTTAACCCCTTTAATGCCATGTAAACCGTTACCACTTTAATATGGTAGCCTTCTAAGTATTCCTTTTCTGTTGTGGAGTCATTTTTTCCGTGCCCTTTAGGGTCCGGCTTGAATATGAAATTACCTTTTCCTCGTCCTCTGTTTTCTGTGACAGGACACCTAAGCCAAAATTTCTGGCATCCGCCTGCAAGATGAACCTTTTCTTAAAATACCCGTTGATCTGGATCAATTTGTCTCGGGTGTTGCCGTTGGCCACTCGTCTGTGAGAGCTTAGGGATGCGTCACCTTTAATAGGGTCAACAGGCACTGGGCTCTCAAAGCCGCAGCCTTTTGTCCCTAGCTGTGTCCCGGCCTGTCACACCAGACGCCAGCTCAGTTTCTACCTGATTGTTCAAGCGTACGTCGGAAGGCCGTCAATGCAGTCTCTGTGGCAGGACGCTAGGTTCAAGACGAACGCTTCCGCCTTCGCCTTAGACTGAGTATGTTGGAGTATAGTTTGCTTGCTACTGGGCCTGCGTTAGCTTCTCAACGCTTTTGTTGCCCACGATTTCCTTGCTCACGGCGCGATTTCCTGGTTTTGCTGGAGAGAAGAAGCAAACGTTTTTATTCTATAGCGGGAGCATCTTGGGGTAGGAACTAAATTGAAAGAAAAGAAGCGACGTCGAGGGAAGGATGACCATCATCTGGGGACAGGTACAGATGATCGATGATGGGGTCAACAGCCAGAGAAAAGAAACGAGTTTCAAATGATAGGAAAATGCAGTTGTCTAAACTGATCGAAAAACAGCACAGGATAAAAAAAAGAGATGAAAGTCCCATAAACACAAAGCGGCCGTGAAGTATGTATAACCACCGTAATCGCTTTCCTTTTAGTATTATATACCATATGTGATACTATATGGTTATGAAGTATGTGTCTTGTGGGTGAGGATAATATCAAGACAACGCCCGTCACAATTGAGCTTAAATTATGTGAATGCGCAACCAGCTTTTGCTGATGCGATGCAGGTATTGGCCGCGTACTCTTCCGCGAAGAGATTGAGAATATGGCTGTAGACCGTGCCGAGAAACTTTACGCCTTGTTAAATTGCGGACTCCAATAGCCACAAATCTACCTACATATGTGATTATTCTATATATTGTATAAACAACTGAAGACTCATTGTGTTAAATTATTAGCTATATTAGCCATGCTGCCTCCCTTATCACAGCCATCTTTATTCAGGGAGGTTATTACTTTAAATTGTTTAAAACTACTATAATAATATGTTTTTGAATTTAACAAAAATACAATATTTTTTGTTTCCTAAAAACGCAATGCTCTGCTAGAAACGTATCAGCAAAACCAATGCCCGAAGCATAGATAGGATTATGAAATGGGTCCACGGTCCAGGATCCAAACCAAGTGCCCTATGATTTAGCCAATAAACAAAGTTTAGTGAATTTTTGAGACATAAAACAATAAAATAATGCGTCCTGAAATCATCTGAATATTCACAGACCGTATGAACAAACGACGTCGACGCCTTGGTACACAATAATAAAGACAACAGCCTCTTTGCCAAAGCAAAATTAGCCGAAAAAAAATGATTGAGAGAGAGAGGCCAGGTCAAATGTGCCTACATTCTAACCGTTGAGTAGATAGCAAATGTCGGGTTTCTTCTGGTGCCAGGACTGAAGCAAAATGTATTTTAACATTGAATGCTGGAACGGCGATTAGGATTAGCAGATTAAGCAACGGCATTACATTTTACCACGAAAACAACCCAGGAATTGGGCCGAGACCAGGTGGGCATTGCTAGTTAAGAAAAAGAGGATTTGCAACCCTGCTTTAACGCCAAAAAGAAAAAGGTATAAAGTTTTTTTTGTACAGATTCAGTGCGGTCAATATGTATTCCGTATTGAGCTCATCAGACCGGGCACCCCTTCTACGGAATCGAACGCACTTGTGAAATATATAAAGTCTTTGTTACATAAGGGTCATCGAATTCTTTTAACCACCCATTTAATTCAACCATGCAAGCGTCTATCTTTATTACCCAGGGACGATATGTTATAATACAAATTTAGACTTAAGTCTCAAAAACCGCCAAGATCAATACAATTTTTTATCAATCCGTGCTGACACGGAGACATTATAGATAATGGACAAAGGTTCTGAGGAGTAATAACATTTTCAAAAAGCTTAGGGATATTTGCAAGGCCGACAACTTAGATATACCTCTATAACTAATGGCCTCTAATCAAGCTTTTTCGTGAAAAAACATTAAAAATGATTCCTTTCAAATATATGGAAAATATTAAGTTTCTAAAGAAGTATATGTGAAGTGGCTAGCACAGGTCCTCAGCACAATACCAAAGCACGCTCTATCGGGCCTTGCGAATAAAAACGAGGGGATCCAAAAAACAACATCTTTCGGTTAAGGTGTTACAGAATACGAGGTTCGACTCGGATATTGAGTAAAAATAAATCTGTGTTGAATGATCACAAGGATAAAAGTCGTTAGAACAATTTGTGAAAATATTATTGCTATTGTTGGATCTGTTGTTGCCGTCATGTTTTCAAATGACAGCGAGGCATGATAAGAATTATACTTTTAGAATATCTAGAAAAAACCGATCGAGAACCGAAATTTAATATTTCTTATAAAGTCTGGACATTACATATCTTGAGTGCTTAACCAAGGTTATTTATTGGAGATTGGCGGATAGTACCACGGAATACAGAAATTTTATCGCAGTCCAAATAACATTAAAGGTATCGGATAAATTATAGCAAGAGTAAATGTCAGACCATTTAAAGCCAGAAGAATCCTCAGGAAGTCGGCCTTGCAAATACAACGTATTCGTTTGGTTGAAATCTCTGATTTTTCTTCTATTATGTTACCCGTGTCGGTTGTCACTTCGATAGTAGGATTATATGTGTTAGAACGATCTATATAAAAGACGTCCACATTTGTTGAGTTATAATTTCAAACTGATTTTATTTTGTATAAGTCCTAGTTTAGGTAGCTAACATGAAATTCGTAAAATTTCTTGTCTCTAGACCACCCCGTTGCTGCGGCCATCTGGTGACCCGATCGTGAGATCTAGAGATTACGATTGGTATTGATTAGCGTACAGCGTGAGACAACAATATTATCTTACGTAATAGGTTATCAGTAGTTACTTTTAAAGGTTGACTTTGTGTTTACGTAACACACCTTCAGGCTTTGATATAAAACACAAGTCAAGTAGAGTACCAAGTGAATTTCGAACATGATTTCCTTAACATAAAGATATAGAAAGCAAGTCATCAATAAAATCACGTTGTCCTATAGATAGTAAGACATTCGATCCATCTTCTGTGGATCACGTAATTCCAGGTTATTTAAATCTTAAAACCGGAAAAGCGTATTAGAAACAGATCTGATAACGGAAAGGTGGCTTAAATATTTAGGAAGTTCAGACAACTGCGGAAACTAAACTTCTACTTTTTGCTTTATAGCCTTAACTGGGATCCAAATCTTATTTTACCTTCTTATTCTAGCAGACTTCTGTTAACTAATTTACCCTCCCCAGAGGGAATACTCCTTTATTTTTGAGGGCTGCTCCTGCGATGGCGACAATGAACTCGAATCCTTGTGGCAGCAGGTGGGCGAGGAGATGCAAAGGGAGCGGGAGATGAACTAGCTCGACCAACTTTTCCAGCAAAAGTCGACTCTAAGTCTGCCGACCTACGCAGATTAATGGAGATTCTGACCGAACTGGCCAAAGCCAGCTCATTGTGATATTTGTATACTTTAGCTTATGCTTAGTTAATGAAGTCATCTGTCCGTGTTTTCAAAGGTTTGCTTTCGTGAAAATTCGGTTTGTTTTGTCTCTTTACCAAGTAATCAATATGTGCCAAGCTCATGATTGTCCTAGATTTAAATTGGCAAGTCTAAAACGATTAACACTTACTTCATTAGGACAAAATCTTTCTTACTTTATTTCCTGTACTTTTACCTATACTTCCATATCACGCGTCTATCCAGAAACAAATATTTATTTCTTCAGTGGAACCACTGAAAGGGTTCGGCGGTTTCACAAAATTTGAAGCCACTGCGGAAAATTTGCATTTTTAGAAGTCCTTGCCAGCAAACATTCCGCTACGGATTGTTTGGATACTGAATCTTTAAAAACTGCTGATCCTCAATAGGCGGCTGATCCGCGCGAAAGGTCGATTTCATCCCGTTCGCAACCGCGACACAAGCGTCACAACAGAATTACAGGTTGGGCCCCTTGCTCTTTAGGAGCCATACAATTGCTAACAACTTTTTTTGTTCGTTGGAAAAATGTAATTCCCTGTCCTTTAAAGTTCGTGATCTCATGGTTCCGTGCTGTGATAAATCAGCTCCCAAGCCGAAAGACGAAGCATCTGTCGTAAAGTCAAATTTTTTTTTTTAATTTTCAGACGCCAGAACATTATTAAGCTTCTTCAATTTTGGCGCTAATTTTCGTCGAAGCTAACGGGTATTTTCTTTGATTGTCTTGCGCTTACTTTGCTATTCTCTCCTTTTAAGATTCACTCTAATCCAGAGAATAATCACACATTAAATAGTGTGGTTGGTTTATAAGGGCATGTTCATAGGCATAACCTCCTGATATTACGAAACGTAAATACTCTACGCATTCTTTAAAAAAAAAAAGATTATATAATTTGTCCAAGACCCATGCTTTGTGTTTTACATGCTCGTGCATATTTTCTGAAAAAATATTTACGTCATTGAGGTAGATTTCCCTATTTGTTCTCTGAGCACATCAAGTATATCTCTATAGAAGTCTACAGAATTCATATTTCCCATTTCCTACCTAGAAGGCCGTTTTATCCCTCTCGTTTTCGGCGACTTCAAACCCACGGCCACAAATGTTGGAAAAAGTCATCGAAAATTTGACGTCCAGATTGGACTACATCCAAGCCAGCCGTGGCGGTCATATGCCAGAAATCATATTTAAAATGTAATGCCACAAGATTATCTTTCGAATAAAAAAAAATGCATGTCAATCGAATAATCCATGGTTGTTTTATTTAAATTTAAAGTTTTATACCTCTAAAAAAAACACCCTTTACTTCTTCCTCGGCTACTGTAGGGTATTTGTCATTGTTTTCGTTGGATGGATCTTTTTCTAACGCTAAATGGTTTATTCTTTGGTGTTTCGGTCCTGTTTACCTTGCGCTACTATGACTAGGTCCTTTACTTGTCAGTCCCTGGATATTGTAAGCGTTGGGTTGAATATTTTGCTGAACCGTCTGCCACTGATTATTTTTAAGTGCCTATCAAACGGTCCACTTTGTTGATTTTGGGTTGGTTGCCTGAAACAAGATGAGCTATCGACGTTCATTGGCTAGACTGAATCGTGCCTGATACCGTGCTACGGGCAAATTACTTGCGAACATATATCGCTTGTGATTAGCCTCTACTTCTTGTGCTTATGCTAGAGCGAAAGGAAGATCAAATGGTCTTGCCGAAAATGAAATGAACATCGCTTAGCGATTTTCTTGTTCTCGAAATAAATACGCGTAGCGCATCTGCTCTTTCGTTCAGTCGAGCAGGTACGGTGTTGTCGTAGGTCATAATTGTCATGTTTATCAGCTAGGTCCGTTTTTGTTCTACTTCGTCATAGTACTGCAAGAAAGTCTTGTTTCCTTGGCGGAGCGTTGCGCTAATGTGAAATCTAGTCGGTTTATTATGGCTTTAAAGTTCAGAGGTGTGTCGAACGACGAAATAACCATTTCGGCTCAATCTTTTATTTTCTTTCTAAGTATTTCTAAAGCTTATTTTATACCTTTATATGCGGTGTGCGCCGCTTTTCTCCATGAGACGTACGTCTCATTTTTAACCTCGAAGTCCGGTAGGCACCTTCTAATATCTAAGGTCTCAATACACGTAATACCTAATCTGATTTCGGCATCCTTATATGTCTATACGCCTGGTGTGCCGATATTTACGCCACCTGAGCGTTACGAACGTCTTGTAATTTTTGTCCGAAATTTTTTTCCACTCGCAACTCCGCTCTCCGCATTTAATTGATCGTTGGTCAATGCCATGTTTACACTGTTTTGTTTTCTTAAAAATTTTCCACCCTTTTGAGCTTTTGGAATTCGTTTAATAATTCTTCTATCTCACTATCACCCATATCTTTTCTTTTGTATTTAATTTCTTTTTTGAAAAATTTTCTCCAAATTTTTCCGAACTTGTGAGAGAGAATCTTAGACTCTTGGAATATTTTGATATTCGGATTATTATTATTATTTTTGTTATCGATAATTCCCAAAATCACTTTTTAATCTTAATTTGAGAAATATTATGATTCAAAAATTATCCGGGATAAAATATCACTGATACTCTTCATACGTGGTCTTGATTTAATTGTAAAAAATTTAATGTTGTTGCCGCTGCCGCTGTTCGTTGTTGTTTCTTCTTTACTAACTACTAAGTACATCAATTCTTATAACGAAAACTAAAGCGCTCCGTGCATGGTGTTGATTAGCCACTGTCTGCGACACAGTGCCCGCTGATTGCGCTGACCGAAGCCTGGTCTTTTTGACACCGTCGTTGTGCAATATCCGCAGGTGACGCTGTCCTTGCATTATTCTCATGCCGGCTATGCGTGAACAGCATGGCAACTTCTCTTGTTGACCATGTTAACTTATATATTCTTGATTAGGATCAATGGCCGATTCGATTAAGCCTTGTCTGTCTGTCAGACTGTTTGTTCGTACTCGAACATCGAAGTCTCTGAAACTACAGAAGTTAAGGATTTGGGTTTCAGCATTTTTGAAATGCGCTATAGATTTGACTTAACATCTAAAAAAAACCCATTATCAAATTGCATAAACATAAATGGGGTTATAGATGTATGAATCAAACTTCGGGTAGCCAAAGTTTATATACTCTTTCAGTTATTACAAATTGACTACATTTCGATTTCTGTGCCTATATTACTACAAACAACGAAGGTATGTCGAGTTTTGCTATATCTCAAGGAAATAATTTGATAAGTAGAAAAACAGCAAAATACATTTATTTTTATACCCTTGCAGAGGGTATTATAATTTCAGTCAAGAGTTTGCAACGCAGTGAAGGAGACATTTCCGACCCTATAAAGTATATATATTCTTGATCAGCATTACCAGGAGAGTCGATCTAGCCATGTCCGTCTGTCCGTCCGTCTGTCCGTCTGTCCGTCCGTCCGTCCGTTTCTACGCAAACTAGTCCCTCAGTTTTTAAACTATCTGCTTGAAACTTTCCCAAAAGTTGTCTTTCTATTGCAGGTAGTATATAAGTCGGAACGAGCCGGATGGGGCGACTATATCATAAAGCTGCCATATAACTGAACGATTGGAAATGCCATAACTTTGGTGTTTTTAAAGTTAGGAAGTTGGGACTTTTTATGAGTATTAAGAATACATCATATGAATAATTTTGAAGAATATAATTTACAAAATATTCTGCAAGGGTATATCAACTTCGGCTCCGTCCGAAGTTAGCTTTCCTTTCTTGTTTCATTATACCCTTGCAGAGGGTATTATAATTTTGGTCAAAAGTGTGCAACGCAGTGAAGGAGACATCTCCGACCCTATAATTCTTGATCAGGATCACCTCCTGAGTTGATATAGCCATGTCCGTCTGTCCGTCTGTCTGTCCGTCTGTCTGTCCGTCTGTCTGTTTCTACGCGAACTAGTCTCTCAGTTTTAAAGATATCGAACTGAAACTTTGCACACACCCTTCTTTCCTTTGCACGCAGTATATAAGTCGGAACGGCCGGGATCGGACGACTATATCCTATAGCTGTCATATAACTGAACGATCGGAAATGCCATAACTTTGGTGTTTGTAAAGTTAGGAAGTTTGGATTTTCTATGGGTTTTATTTTTAGCCAATCAATCCTACCTATTAAATTTCATAAGGATCGGCCTACTATATCCTATAGCTGCCATATAACTGAACGATTGGAAATGCCATAACTTTGGTGTTTTTAAAGTTAGGAAGTTGGGATTTTTGATGAGTATTAAGAATGCATCATATGAATAATTTTGGAGAATATAATTTTCAGAGTATTCTGCAAGGGTATATCAACTTCGGCACCGCCCGAAGTTAGCTTTCCTTTCTTGTTTTTATTTCTTTTTAATTTTCTGATTTTTCTATGGGAGCCATTTGATATAGATGTCCGATTTTATTTTAATTAAAATCGTAATTCCATAGTATTTAAATACTACCAAATCTCAAAGAACAAAAAAAATTAAGAACAACAAAGTTATAATTTTGGATTTTCCGATTGTTCCTATGAGAGCTATATAATATAGACGCCCGATCCGGCTCTTTTTCGACTTATATACTACGAAATGGAAAACGGGAATGGCTATGCCTTTGGCTTATGCATTTCGATTTTTCTTTTAAAACTTTATTTTGCTTTCATAAATCGTTATTGAAGGTAAATTATACAATCGGAAAACTGCAGGCTTAATATTTAATTACTTGACATTAGGGCCAACATTAATCGACGGCGCTGTTAAGGATTGGTTTGAACAACTGTACTGCTCACATTGTGTTTGTCTTGTAAAGTAAAATTTTGCTTTGGGAATTGGTTGTTTCGCACTCAAACTTAAATAGTTGCCTTTTTGCATCAGGATCGCTGCTTGTTCACCATCTCCAGGGGTTATGGTCAAGTCTTGTTTTTTTTGGCGGCTACATGATCAGAAACAACACACACTGGTCCCGCAGCATTCGTTGATTAAAACGGACGATTCTTCTCAGCTTGTACACGAAGTCTATTTTATGTTTCTGCTAAATTTGTCGACAACAAGCAAGTCAACAATAAGCAAGCTGGGCAAACCCATTGAGTCGGCCTCTATCCTACTGCAGCAGCCTTGTGTAACAATCGCTTTGCGATTTCGGCTGCTAAACAATAATTACTTCGCTATCTTAAATGACGATGATCCATTCGCAAAATCTAACAAGCCTCCAGCTATAGGCATACCAAATGTAAGCGACCCGATCTCCATGCTCAGAATTTATACAGCTAAATCTGACGCTTTCCGTGCAGCTCAAAGGAATCCACACAAGTGTCCCCAAATCACAGATAGAACAAGCATTTAGTAAATACGGCTTTTTGGTCCTTAATATCTACTGCCCCAAAAAGATAATAAAGCTACAATAAATTAAAAACTGGGCAAAATTGATTTTATATCAACCTTAAGCAAGGCCTAAACGCCCTGATTATGCCTCATCAGACGGACAGCCTTGTCTGTTCGCCGCTGCTCTCGTGAATACATGAGGCATTAGGAATAAATTATTATATGCTGATATTGGATGGCCCAACAAAATCAAAGTAAGAGCTCGTACTATTTTCCAGAATGAACCAAGCTCACCTTGGAACAACTATTTAAGCTAATACTGAAAAATGCAGAGGACAACAAGGATTTCAAAAAACTGGTCTAGGTTCTTATTTTGCGGATGTCGATGTTATTCGACCAATCTGATACCCTGGGCTCCTGTACAAGGGTAAGAGTCTGTGCACGGCTCATCTGTTCCAACTTGTGAAAAATTTAGTGAAAGCTTCTCTGTTTCCCTGCCGATATATACAAAACGTTCAAACCAATTGCTGTTGGAGTTCCCCGATGTAACAGTCTAGGCCCTATCATGTATTCCATCTTCGCATCAGATATGCCAATTTAAACAGCAATCACTAAGGTTAAAGAAAAATATATGCAAACTGCTGATAAACTACTGTAAAAAACCCTCGTACAAGGACTCAAAAAACACTGAAGCGGCACCCCTCAAAAACGGTTTTGACTTAAAGTTATTATTTATAGGTTCAGTTATTAGTCTTAAGCAATACTGAAGACCTTATAGAGAATATATTGCATAGGAGACGCCCGTATCTGTCACGGCCGAGGATCCATAGGTCTGCGGGGTCCTGGAATATAACTTGATTTTCCAAATTCTTTTTCAGTCGTGGTGAATAGAAGTTTGAACCATTTCCATTTTTCTGAGGAAACAATATTAGGTACAATAATGTCACCATGCCTATTTTTGCTGGCAACATGTTGATTGCAAACGGCGATTCTTTAAATCTACTGCTTTCTGCGTTTTAATTTAAATGCAAGTTCCTCCTTAAAATGACACGAGTTGGCAGCTGATTTTTATGGCCAATACTAATTAAGCTGTTCGGATCAGAACCAAAAAAAAATTCATTAATAATAAATGCCATTGGCTAATGTTTGTTTTGCCGAAAACTTGTAAACATTTAAATATGCGAAAGAAGCCCACTGTACTAAAAGCTGTTACACGCCAGAGCTTTCGAGCCTTTCTCGTCGGCTCGCTTTTATCTCTAATCTTATCTTGTAAGCCGAGCGCCTCTTACAATAGCCGCTGGCAGTTGCATTGTTTTTTTTATGTATTCAGTGCAGCGCCGATCTCGAATATTTAAACACGTCTTTTTCGCAATTTAAAATCTATCGTGCGTTTTGATAAATATATTGAAAAATACGGGCGGCAAATTCGTTGTCATTCCCAAAATATTTGTTGACCCCGACGTGATTCTTGATCCGGAGTGTGCATTTCGTCGTAAAAACAGACGTAAATTGTTTTTTTTTATCGTTAAAAACGATTATCTTTTTCGTTGTTCGCTGCTGTTTGTGCATATGTCGGTGCCAAACACAAAGGAATATTAATTTGAACATTAATTCCTACATTCGGAGCAATTTCTCGCCAATTGCTTCTCCTTGTGAATAATATTTAAATTCGGCAAAAAACATATGCCTCTTTAAAATAAATACATATCGGTGCATATAACGGACATAATCATAATCCGCGCCTTGCAACTGTGTTGGTGACATATTCGCGGTGCAAAGACCTTTCGAAAAGGGAATAGAAAACTGAAAAAGAAATCCCGTTGAAATTTCGGACGCTTAGCGGTTGCAGGGTGACTTTTATTTCGGTTTTTGTTCTTGTTTTTTAACTGATCTAAAATGGTGGACGCTTCAAGTGAAATTGACTTTTATAAAGCCAAGGTGCAATCGGTTGTGCAACAATTATCGGCAACCAATTCTTTTCTAACCAGAGAAGTATTAATTAATTTCGATGAGCCAGATTTGCAAGCGCGGCTACAATACGTTGAGTCTTTGTCAAAAGATTTTAACGCTGCGCAGGCCAGTTTGGAAAAATTGGATTTGGAGGAATTATCGAGTGATGGCCTAATTTTTTCAAATATTTATTTTGAGATCGAGTCAAAACTCCCTCGAGAATTACTTGTGCAACAAACGCACCAGTAATGCAAATTCCACTGCCTTACATAACCATTTTGTAGGAGATGGCAGCCTGAACTCAAGTAGGAAATCAAAAGTTCAAAGCATCTGGAACTGCCTCGTTTTTCTGGAAATTATGCAGATTGGCCGGATTTCTACGCGATGTTTTCAACTGTTGTGAACAATGACCAAGAGATAAGTAAAATTGAAAAATTTCAATTTCTCCGTGCTAGCCTTGAAGGCGTAGAGTTGGAAACCATACGTTCGCTAGAGCCATCCGATGCGAACTATGATACGGCTGTGGAATTATTAATTAATCGTTTTGACCACAAGCTTTTGCATTTCCAGGCACACGAAAAGGCGATATTTGGGTTAAATGGTGTTGAAATGGGATCTGCTGCAGGCCTTCGCGAACTAAGCGATAAGATGAACTCTCATCTGCGAGCCACCTCAGACCAAGTTCTGGATGGATTTTAAATTTACATCGTGGATTCTAAGCTAGATTCGAGAACTCTGGAGCGCTGGGAGAAGGAATTGTCACGATACAGATTGATGGAAAATTTGGATAGCGCCTTCGTAACGAAAACGCCAGGCCATCAGGTGGGAAGACAATCGAATAAACATAACCAAAGCGTACTCATTGCGGCATCTACGAACTCCGATAAACCTTTATGTATTTTTTGCGAGGGAAGGGATCATTATTTCCCAAAATGCACAACGTTTTTAAACCTTTCTCCTAGCTTGCGCTATAAAGAGGCCAAGAAATTGCATTTGTGCCTTAATTGCTTACGGAAGGGTCATGGTTTGCAGCAATGCAAGTCGGGCAATTGTAAAACTTGTCTTATGAAGCACCACACACTTCTTCATTTGACCCCTAGCCCACAGGCACCATTAGCATCATCTTTATCAGGCGACCTTAACCCATCTTCGCAAGCTTCTACATTAATTGAATGTTCGCCCACATCATCATACTCTCCACCTTTCATAAATAGCACCCAATATCCCAATCAATACGTGTGAAAAATCGCGCTTGATCTTTCATCCCATGCCGTGCTATACTCGATTCAGCATCGCAACTAAATTGTATTTCGTCTCGTTTTGCTGGCCAGCTGCAGCTCAAGTCACGATCGTCGCATGCATCAATATCTGGAATAGGAGAATCTTCACTTAACTCGGAAAAAGGCAGTTGATATTATCGTTCAGTCCCAGGATTCTTGCTATCATGCCTCCTTTACTGCTGTTCTCACAAAAACAATTACGGACAATCAGCCGCAGTTCGATATAAATGCTTCTTTCTACCTGGGATATTCCCAAAAATATTTCCTTGACAGACCTTCAATTTTATGATATTATGCTGATTGGAGCAGGAATATTTTTTGATTTGATTTGCATGGAGAAAATTCACTTATCTGAAAAGCTGCCGACTCTGCAGAACACCAAACTTGGTTGGATCGTTTCTGGGGGTCTGACAAGCGAAAGAAGGAAGTATGTGCCATAGCTAAGTCAGTCAAGCCGAATACATCTGAAACTGAAGATAAGTCTCTCACTTAAGCCGTAAAACGATTTTGGGAAATAGAAAATTGCTACTCGTCAGATATTTCTCTGTCCAATGAGGATATTCTTTGAGGGCGTTTGTTTCAGGAGAACGTTACTCGGTTAGAGAGCGGGCAATACTCGGTTCGACTCTTAAACAGCACTGGATTTGATGCTCTGGGTGATTCTTTTGGTCTCGCACTAAGGCGTTTCAAGAGATTAGAAGCAAAATTGTCAAGAGATCCTTTCCTAAAGACTCGATATAGTGCGTTTCTGCAAGAATATATCGATCTAGGCCATATGTCGTTGGCTTTCCAACAGGATCAACACAAGCAATTCTATTTGCCCCATCATTGCGTGCAAAAGCTGGATAATAGCAGTACAAAACTTCGTGTCGTGTTCGATGAATCGGCGAAAAGCACTTCAGGACAATCGCTCAAAAATTTGCTCCTAACAGGCCCTACAATTCAGCCAAATATCTTCCACACACTTGTTCGTTTTCGCCTATTCAGGTTTGCACTCTGCGGGGATATATGTAAAATATACCGCTGTGGGCGAATTTCACATCCCGATGAATATTTGCAGTGTATTCTTTGGAGGAATAGCCCTGAGGAGGAAATAAAGGTTTATTAGCTGGGGA
The DNA here is from genome assembly GCF_018152115.1 of Drosophila rhopaloa. Taxonomy (NCBI): domain Eukaryota; kingdom Metazoa; phylum Arthropoda; class Insecta; order Diptera; family Drosophilidae; genus Drosophila; species Drosophila rhopaloa. The sequence goes on along the minus strand of NW_025335041.1, from coordinate 129,857 downwards.
CTGACACATATGGAACAAAGCCTGCAGCGTTTCTGCCCATTCGCGCCATGCACCAGTTAGTTGAGGATGAGGAATCTTCGTTTCCCATTGGGGCTAAAATTGTAAAAAGGGATTTTTACGTCGACGACCTAATGGCTGGTGGAAATACAATTGAAGAAGTACTGGAAATTCGAAGGCAAGTCAAAGATTTGCTGCTTTCCAATTCGCAAGTGGTGCTCCAAAGACCCGAGTATTCGTGAGGGAGAGTCGGAGGAGGATAAGGAGAAGCTTCTTAAGTTTCATGATGGAACCGACATTGCCAAGACTTTAGGACTCATTTGGGAACCTAGTTCGGACCACTTCTTAATAAACTTCTCGCCAATGCTTGCAGATGGTCCACCGTCTAAAACAAGCGGTAATCGCAAGATGTTATGATCCACTTGGTCTTGTAGCTCCGATTCTAGTCAAAGCCAAAACATTCCTGCAGGCGTTGTGAAAGGAAAGTTTAAGCTGGGATGACCCATTACCCGAAACGCTGTCGTCAGTTTGGTTAGAGCTTGGCTCTCAGGTACGCATAGTTCAAAATATCAGGTTTCTCAGATTTGCCGTGATGCCAAATTCTTCCGTTCAAGTGCACGCCTTCTCTGATGCCAGCAGTTCAGCTTATGGAGCCTGTATATATTTGAGAGCAGAAGCATTCAGATCAGTAACCTCTCATCTACTATGTTCAAAGTCTAAAGTAGCACCTTTGAAGACGCTAACTAACATCCTGCGGTTGTAGTATCTCGAGGCTGCTCTCCGAGTGAACTACACGTCTCAGAGCTCTGGAAACATGGACCTCCATTCCTACTTTTGGACCGGCTAGCGTGGAGCTTCATCGCGATCTACCCGAACAAAGACACGCCACCTTGATTAGCTCGGCTACGATCTTGCATTCTTGTAAAGGGAATTCAGCTGTGCCATTTTGCTCAAGATTATCTGGAGATCGTTAATGCACTATCAACAGCCGCATTCATCGCAGCATTAAGGCGATTTATCAGCATTCCGTAAAAGCCAAGAACTTTGTGGACTGATAACGCCACTAACTTTGTAGGTGCTAAAAACGAGCTTGCAGAACTAAAGGAATTGTTCAAGAGTGAACCCAGTATAAACGAGGACGGAAGCTAACTTCGGCAAGCCGAAGTTTTAATACCCTTGCAGACTTTGCCGAAATTGCTAAAAGTGAAAAAGTAGCGAAAGGAATAAGGTATACATAAGTAAACTAGATTTGCATCGTTTCAAGTCAATTGCTTTTATACTGCAAAAATGTCATATACAAATAGAAAAAAAGGGATACTTTCGCAGCCTTTAACAATTTTTCCTATCTCCTTTAAGATATTGACTACCGAGCGGCAAGCGCTGTTACCCTAATCAAGATATGCGTTAATAAATAAGAATTGGAAAAATTTATGTTAGTAGCTTACACACTGCGCGAAATATTCTGATAATCGTCAAATTTGGAGTGATTTCACCCTATTGTTCCTATGGGAGCTTTATGATATAGACGTCCGATCGGCACGAGCTTTCACCATGATCAATGTATGCATAAAAAAATACGATTTGGAAAGATTCATGTCAATAGCTTGTATACTGCACGAAATATCCTATCGGAGCTATAGGATATAGACGTCCGATCGTCACGCGCTTTTACCCTGATCAAGGTACGCATAAAAAAATAAGATTTGGAAAGATTTATGTCAATAGCTTTTACACTGCGCGAAATATCTTCCAATCTTGCAAGTTATATCCGATTGTTCCTATGGGAGCTATAGGATATAGACATCCGATCGGGGCGGTTTTCAAACTTGATCTGCGTTTTAGGACGACTGTGAAAGTTTCAGATCGCTAGCTTTTAAACTGAGCTCGCAAACGGTATTGAAACGGACGGACAGACGGACAAACAGACGGACAGACGGACATGGCTATATCGACTCCCCTATTGATCCTGATCAAGAATATATATACTTTATAGGGTCGGAAACGTCTCCTTCACTGCGTTACAAACTTCTAACCAAATTTATAATACCCTCTGCAAGGGTATAAAAGCCGCATTCATCGCAGCATTAAGGCGATTTATCAGCATTCGGGAAAAGCCAAGAACTTTGTGAACTGATAACGCCACTAACTTTGTAGATGCTAACAATGAGCTTGCAGAACTAAAGGAATTGTTCAAGAGTGAACCCAGTATGTCGAACATTGCTGCAAATTGTCTCTCCGATGGTATCGACTGGAAGTTTATTCCTCCCCGCTCACCACACTTCGACGGGTAATGGGAAGCGGCCGTAAAAGCAGCTAAATTTCTTTTTTACGGAGTTGTCGGTCCCACAATTTTGACATTCGATGAACTTCGAACTCTCGTACACGAAATATCTGCGATTCTAAATTCTCGCCCACTTTGTCCAATTTCAGAAGACCCGAATAATTTGGAAGTGCTCACATCGGCGCACTTTCTAAAAGGTTCGAGCTTCAATTCGTTTCCAGAGCCAGACGTAACTCACCTTAAGGCTGCTCGTCTCAGTCGATGGTAACAATTGGTCCAGATACACCAAAACTTTTGGAAAAAGTGGAGCACAGAGTACTTGTCCTTGTTGCAAGAGAGGAAATCTGGACCAGCCAACATAAAATGGCATATGGGACGCGTCGAAGAGGTCATATCCGGCGAAGATGGCATCATCAGAGTTACGAACCGCAACGGGTCTTGTCAAGAAGGCCGTTGCCAAACTAGCTGTTCTGTTCCTCGAAACTGACCTGATTGAAAGCGGATCCCTTCCAACAGGGTGGAGGATGTTGGGAGCAGAACCAAAGCAAAATTCATTATTAATAAATGCCATTGGCTAATGTTTGTTTTGTCGAAAGTTTGTAGACATATAAATATGCGAAAGAAGCCCACTGTACTAAAAGCTGTTACACGCCAGAGCTTTCGAGCCTTTCTCGTCGGCTCGCTTTTATCTCTAATCTTATCTTGTAAGCCGAGCGCCTCTTACAATAGCCGCTGGCAGTTGCATGGTTTTTTTTTATGTACTCAGTGCAGCTCCGATCTCGAATAATTAAACACGTCTTTTTCGCAATTTAAAACCTATCGTACGTTTTGATAAATATATTGAAAAATACGGGTGGCGAATTCGTTGTCTTCCCCAAAACAAAAGCATTACAAAGACTTAAATCTTCAAGGCGTTGAGGCTGTTCTTCATTAAGTTGTATGTGTTCTTTGACTTACGGAATACTTCAATGTCAACTTCGTTGATAGTCTCATTCTGTCACGAAGGACGAACTCAAAAAACAATTTAATTTTTCCAACATATGAATTGTCTGATAAAGGCAGGTTGCGGAATTGACCCGTTGGCGAATAAACTCAATCCTCCCCTATTAGAACATGTTAGAAGAATATATATAATAACAAATTCGGGACTTAACACTTTGAAAAAAATATAATTTTTATTTATCAAAATAGTGTAAACGCGAACTGGAAGAGATAGGTCTGCTCCTTACAAGATTCAACTTAAAACCTTCGATTGGGAGAAAGAACTTTATTGATAAATTGAGAGTGTCCAAAATGAGAGCACTGAGCAAGAGAGACGATCTAGGTTTGAGCTGCGTCTGCAATTTTACAGTATTGGGGGATAAAAGCTTTTTGGAGTTTGGGGACATTTGTTTATAATGCAAGAGGATGTTTACATTAATTGGTCAGTCGTGGGAGCCGACAATTTGGGGTTCTTTCATTTGTTTATAACTCAAGAGGATGTTTATATTAATTGGCGACTCTTGGGAGCCGATGATTTTGGGTGTGACAAATGCGTAATGTAAATATGTTTATGTGGTAGATATGTGGGTGTGTGTATGTTACTTTATGTGGTAGATATGTGGGTGTGGGTATGTTACTATATATAATATATTTGTTATATGGGCTATTTGTTTCAAGTTTTTAGTACATTGTAACGACCCGATTCTTATGTTTCTCGCTCGCTACATAAATGTGCGACTAGTTCGTGAGTTCGTTCCACCAAAATTATATTGTGTGACCAAAGGATAACTCAAGAAAGGATTGGGATTGTTAAATTTTATAGTTTCTCTTACTATAGTCTTATTGCTACTGGTTCTGCTGCTCTTTGTCGCTGTCCTCTGCTGCGTCGCTCCTGCCCTGCTGCTGCGTCGCTTCTGGCGCGCTGTTGGGTCGCTTTTGGCTTGTGTCTTAGCTCGGGCCGGCTTTACCGAGACTCTTCCGGAATTCAGTCCGGACTTTGTCGTCAAGGTGTAACGCCTAGCAGGTATAACTGGAATCTCCCTTAGCGCCTGACACCGAGCAAGCCCTCCTTAAGTTCGGTTTGACTACGACCTAGCACCGTTGGTCTCAGCGCCCCCGTCCCTATTTTCCATGTCCGCCAGGCGCGGACTTTAAAAACCGCAGAGCCCTTACTTTTCCGCCCGCCAGCCTGATGCAGTAGCGGACGCCGGCCAACGACCCGCTTGGTCCATCTGCTCTGACGAGCTTACTGACTTCGCCTCATTGTTAGCGTTATCCACAGCTTTTGGCCCTCCCTGTCTCGCTCTCGCGCTTGTTAACTGTGTGCGTATGAGATCGATACCGCGTATCGACCTCTCCCTTTCTTTGTATGGAGTATATCGGTGGCACACACCCGATATGTTCTCTTCCCCATCCGGAGTATGTTCATAAATATTTGGCGTCTTTAATTGGCTGATTTGTGAGGTTCTCTCCTTGCCGAAGTTTACGTGCTGCCGCGATAGTGCGTCTGCCACTATATTCAGCAGGCCCTTTCGGAATTCTGTGTTGGAATAGCACCGAGCCCTTAATCGCTGGCGTCGGTCTGCATGCTAAAATTGGGTCAGCGACTAGTCTGGCTGTGACGGCTTCAAAAGCCTGATGATGGTCATCTGTCCATTCCCACTTTGTACTCTTTCGGAGAAGGGCGTTCGCCACTGCCAAGTATTGTCGCAGCTCCTTAACGTTTTACGGGGGTTTAAGCAATGCAATCGCCGATACCTTTTCTGGGACTGTTCCGATGCCCTGGTCTGCGGTGCAATGCCCCAAGTAAGGTAGATCCTGCCTGAATTATTTGCACTTCTCAGCGCTTACTTTCAGGTTCGCAGACCGCAGTCCATCTCTTCAGGTTTCGCATGTGCTTCTCGAGCGCCCGTCCGATGACAATAATATCGTCCTGATACGCGAGGGACCAATAACCTGGTCCAACGCTCGCTGGAATATTGCCTATCGTTTACTTTTGGTGCTGATCTGGCCCTGCATTTTCGGGTTTTTATTGTAGTACCGCTCTTTGAAGTGATCCAGTATACTGCCACGTTAGATGTGACCTTTCAGCCTTCCAGTTTCTCCAACTCGGCATTTAGGAATCCCTTCACATCCTCTCCCGCAAATTTTTTTTGGCGTTTTAACGATTGTCACGGACAGTCTCCTGTTGATTTTAAACTGCGATATCAGCACCGACCGTCTGCCATGCGTACTAGCCTTTTCGTGGGTCCGCCCCTTCCTGACGCCTGCAACCTGTCTGCCACCTCTTCGCTGATGAAGCTTACCGTTTCGCCGGTATCGACCGTGGCCTTAATTTTTGCGTCACCTATGAGCAACGTGCCGGACAGTTGCATTTCTTCCGCCTGCAGGTCGCCCATTAATTTTGAAAGGCAGCACCTTGCGATCCTTGACCGCCCCTCAAAGGCTGGGTAGCTGGACGTTTCCCGATCCAGAACAGTACTGCACCGTCCGGACTGATACTTTTCTGCATCGCCGGCACTCCTTGACCCAGTGGTCTGGACGCCCGCGTCTTTGGCATTCCCGGGCAGGAATAACCACGTATATGCCTCGGTGTTGCGTCTGCGTCCTCTTTGGAGGCTGTAGATAAAGTCTACCCAAGTCTCCCAGTGGCGATTCTTGGCTATGAACCACTTTAAGGCTATGCCTTGTAGCAGCTCCGGCATTGCTCGTGGAATTTGGTTTATGTCTATATTACGAACGATCACTCTACCTGTTCCAGAAACAACAGGGGCTTATCGTTGCCGTCGTAGCGGAAGTTCCACTCACGGACCTGCTTGGGCACCTTGCGCAGTCCTGCGTGTGCGGCCGCGGATCTCCACTATCGCCTGACACCGCGCAAGTTCGGTTTGACCACAACCTAGCACCATTGGATCTCAGCGTTGTAGACTTAGCCTTGTAGACTTATCGTCGTTCGGCGCAATCGACTTTGCAATCTTGATTTTTGGGCACTTGACTTCACTTGTACCGTGTTCACGCACTCGCATTCGCACTCGTACTGTCCCTGGGCTGCGTGCTTTAATAGGCGCTGTAGGTCACGTTAGTTCCCTCCTCGAGATCGAGTCCAAGTTCCATCGCGGTATCGTTAGGTTACGGTACGTCCTCTTTGTGCAAGTTCGAAGACCAGTTTGCCCTTGCCGTGCGTGGGTCCAATGGGTGTACATTTCCCATTTGACCCGAATGCCCTTCAGTCCTCCGGCATTCACGCCTTTTTCGTTGTAAAGCCGTTCTCCCGCATCCTCACAACATTTCGCACCTATTTCCAAATTTAAAAATATACTTTTAATCCTTTCCTGGTAGTTTGGCCTAAGTTTTGGGATCCAACCTTTGAAACCAACCCTTTTTCTGGGGTTGTGTATTTTGTTCAAACTCAAAGTGCAGTAGCTAGTGAAAATCAACGCTTGGTAAGGGAATTGACCCACTCGGCCCTTGCTTCAAAGTAGTGAAGAAATCAGCCCGGCGACTCCTACTAGCAACATCAATTTAATCAGATATACTGGAGTCAGGCGACTCCCATTGTAAACGTCGATTATAACCGAAATTGAGGTAGTCAACATGGCGGCTCTTTAACTAAAATTAACACATTTTCAAGTAGTCAACACGGCGACTACATATGATATTTACTTAACAAATAAATTAAAAATAAAACATTTTTTTGAATTATAAGTTAAAAAATAATTTCAACATAAAATCGTTTGCGTTAGAATATCTTCCAACGGGCCAGGCATTTAAATAAGGCACAACGGAGGTTAACAATTTGATAACAATACAAAGCCACATCAAAAAAAAAAAACAAACTTTGCTGAGAAAAAGCAAAAATAATTCTGACAAAAGATTAAAAAAAGAGAAAACGTAAACTAAACAAGAAAGGAAGCAAGCTTTAGCAAGCCGAAGCTTAAATACCCTTGCAGTTCTTACAAATCTACTATCTTTCGATTTGTAGGCCTATATTACTAAAAAAAACAAGAAAGGAAAGCTAATTTCGGGCGGAGCCGAAGTTGAAATACCCTTGCAGAATATTCTGCAAATTATATTCTCCAAAATTATTCATATGATGCATTCTTAATACTCATAAAAAATCCAAACTTCCTAACTTTAAAAACACCAAAGTTATGGCATTTCCAATCGTTCAGTTATGTATATGGCAGCTATAGAATATAGTCGGCCGATCCTTATGAAATTTGATATGTCGGATTGATTGGGCAAAAATATAACACATAGAAAATACCAACTTCCTAACTTTGCAAACACCAAAGTTATGGCATTCCCGATCAATCAGTTATATAGCAGCTATAGGATATAGTCGGCCGATCCTTATGAAATTTGGTACGTCGGATTGATTGGCCAAATATAATACCCATAGAGAGTCCCAACTTTCTAACTTAACAAAAAGCAGAGTTATGGCATTTCCGATCAATCAGTTATATGGCAGCTATAGGATTTGTTATTTGTGCGTCTTCACAGATGTTTTTGTTTTGCGCTCCGAATTTTCATTTTTCTTATTGAAACCAACGGGGTTTACTTAAATCTCTTTAACGTTTCTACACCTTTAAGTGTTTGCTAACAACTTTCTGTTCGCTTCGCGAGGGCATCGTGATTAACTTGTGTTTAGAAAACAAAAAGTTTTTATCATAATTTAATTCGGTCCTGGTTTGTTGTTATTGTGTTCCATTGCGCTGTTGGAACGGCACGCACTCCAACGGTCATATCTCTCAGAGGTGTTTTATACCGGAGTTAATCGGTTAATAATCCCGCTCTCTCTCTTTTCGTTTCTATATCGTTTCGTGGTGCCTAACATCAAAGTTATTCGGTGTTTCGCTCCCGCTCTGTCGCTCTGCATGATCTCTCATTAAAAAGTTCTTGAGTGCTTTCGATTTTTTTGTCCGCTATAGTGCACAGTGGTCCGCGGTAAGCGAAAATGGCTTTCTGTTCATTAAAAAATTGCAAGAAAGTTATCTCGGCTGGACAGCAAAGTATTCCCTGCCATACATGTGATAAAATTTATCACGCAAAGTGTCTTGGCTATTCTGGCCTGGTTCGTGATGCCATCGATAAAAGGAGTGGCCTACGCTACTACGGCGATGAATGCATTGTATACGAGAACCAGGCAATAACTATTAGGCGGCTCACAAAAAGCAGTGTTACGGAATTAATCCGGAACTGCCGTAAAAATACGGACCTGCTCGTGGCGCTTGAATCTCAGCTCACTAGCCGCATGCTAGCTGAGCCCGATTCCCCCAAAGCGCAAAAAAGTCGCGGTCGGTGGGCATTCTACGGCAGGTGCTGTGCAACCTGCTGCCCGCGATTCGACTCCAGCTCAGCTGCCAATCTTAGGCGCCACTCAAATGGTACTAAGATCGGGGGCAAAAGTGATTCGGTATCCGAAGTGGCTGGAATCGATGTGGCTCCGCTAGGTACTTCCGCTCTGTCCGATCAAAATAAAGTAGTGGCCCCAACACCTCATGTAGACTTAACGTCCGGATTACCGGCCGATACTGGTAGTACAGATACAAATTCTGTAGTACCAAAAAGGGTTGCATGTGTTGTACCAAAAACGGTTACTTGTGTTCGGGTGCCCCAGCTAAAACATGTATTTGTTTCACGGCTCGCCCCAGACCTCTCATCACTGGATATTACGGCTTATATCCGTAACAAAATCCAAGTTGATGATTTGAAGGTCGAACAATTTAAATTTTCTTATGCTAGGAAAGTATCATCATTTAAGATCGGAATACCTTGTGCTCTGTTTGCATCTGTGTGTTCCACCAGTTTCTGGCCGGAGGGCATATTTGTAAAAGAGTACGAAGCTAAGAGAAAAAAGAATAGTTCAGGGGAAATGGAAAATACCATTAAAGAACCATCCCCAGCGCCCTCCACATCCTCTTCTGTCCCAAAAAACTAGCCTCCTCTTTTCTTCTTTGCTATCAGAATACAAGAGGCTTACTTAGTAAGCTGACTAAATTGTATTCGGATAGTTTTTCTTTCCCATATAATATTATGGTATGTACAGAGACCTGGTTAAGGCCGGATATTCTTAGCTCCGAAATTCTCCCGGGTAAGTACACAATTTATAGGCTTGACTGTAGGCTCTGGACTGACGACCAGACGGGGAGGTGGAGTCCTGATTGCTGTCGACTCCATCTTTTCGTCTGAATTACTAACTTTCGAAGAATTTTATGACATCGAATTCCTAGGTATAAAATTATCGTTACCCGGTAGTTTTGTATATATTACTTGTTCATATATCCCACCATCATCTGAGTTCCCTATTTACGCAAATCACCTTTCCGTTATTCAGTCCATTTCCAAAAAACTGTCAGATCGAGATCAGTTAATAGTATTGGGTGATTTTAATATACTTAGTGCGACATGGTCCCCTGACGAAAACTCTAACATTTTACTTCCTTTAGCGCAGCATGACTTTATTGACGGCTTGCTTGACATTGCGCTATCCCAAGTGAACCATGTTAAGAACTCCTTAGGACGTTTACTGGACTTGTGTTTTGTTTCAAATTCAGAAGGCGTTTGCCTATCAAAAACGTCACAAGATCCTTATCATCCAACTCTAGAGCTGACTGTAGACGCAAGAACAGAGCTGAATAAAAAATCGGTTAAACGAATCCGCTGCTTCCGTAAGTCAAACTTTCATCTTTTAAATACTTTTATATCCGGCTATGACTGGTCCGAATTTTATTCATGCACTAACGCATTGAACTCCTTCTTTTATCTGTGTGTTCCGTTATACTATCTGTCAATTTCAAATAAACCTCCGTGGTTTAATAAAGAGTTGTCCCACCTAAAAAATATTAAGTCGAGACTTTTCAATAAATTTAAAATGTGTGGTTCACAATCTGCCTTCTCTCCGGTACCTAAGGGCTCGGTCAAATTTTATCGTGCTTAACGCCCGGTGTTATAAAAGCTATTTGACTCGTTGTAGGGTCCAATTTTCACAAGATCCAAAACAGTTTTATAATTTTGTTAACACTAAGCGTAAATCAGCCTGTTACCCTGCTCACTATCATTCGAAAACTCTACGGCAAATTCTGATCAGGCAATTGCCGATCTATTTGCCCAGTTTTTCCAGACAACATATTCTGTCTCATCCCGTCCAAATCCGTCTTATTCAAATGCCATACCCAAGTCGAACTTGATTTTTTGTCCGAGGTTAAGCGAAAGCTCCCTTCTTTTGGATCTCCATAAAGTTAAGCCTGTCTATTCACCGGGTCCGGACGGAGTTCCAGGCTGCGTGCTGAGGTACTGTGCTGAAACTCTGTGTAGACCTCTGTACAAATTGTTTACCTTGTCTTTAAAAACATCTCATTTCCCACTTATTTGGAAGGAGTCATTTGTCATTCCCCTTCATAAGAAAGGAAATAAATGCAATACAAGTAATTACAGAGGCATATCCAAATTATCCGCCATCCCAAAGCTTTTCGAAAACACTATTACACCCCATTTGCAACATCTTTGTAGATCGATTATATCTCCATGTCAACATGGATTTATAAGGCGAAGATCTACGACGACAAACCTCTTGGAGCTAACGTCTTTTGTTATAAATGGCTTTGGAAAGAACATGCAGACTGACTTAGTTTACACTGATTTTAGTAAAGCGTTTGATTCAGTAAATCACTCGCTTCTTGTATTAAAGCTAGACTTATTAGGGTTTCCATGTGATCTTCTAACATGGATCTCAAGTTATCTGAGTGGAAGGACTTAACGAGTCCTACTTAAAAACTCGATCTCTGATTTGATCCGAGTTACTTCAGGCGTCCCACAAGGAAGCCACCTTGGCCCACTTCTTTTTACTTTATTTATAAACGATCTCCCTCTAGTCTTGACAAAGTCGCGTGTCCTTATGTACGCAGATGACGTTAAGTTATGCCTGCAATATAACGAAATTTCTAGCAGTTCAGACTTACAATCTGACCTAAACGCTTTTCAAACATGGTGTTGTGAAAATCTCTTGGATTTAAATAGCGCTAAGTGCAAAGTAATGACATTTTTTCGGGTGAACCCACAATATGCAACGTATTCGCTGGGTGGTTGCGCGTTGTCTAGAATTACGCATGTTGATGACCTTGGCGTCCTCCTTGAACCTAAACTTAAGTTTTGTGACCTTATTACTTCTATGGTGAATAAAGCCAGGGGAGTACTTGGATTTATTAAAAGGTGGTCAAAGGAATTCGATGATCCCTATGTTACAAAGACTCTCTTCATTTCACTAGTCCGTCCAATCCTGGAGTACTGTTCTGCAGTTTGGAGTCCTCAGTATGGTGTACATATAGATCGGATAGAGTCTGTGCAAAAGAACTTTTTATTATGTGCTCTACGGGGCATTAACTGGAATGCAAGCCTTATTTTACCATCCTACTCTAGTAGACTTCTCCTAATTAATCTACCATCCTTAGTAAACCGTAGAACGATGCTTGGCACAACTTTTATCTATAAACTTATTCACGGGGGATGTGGAGAGTCCCGAGTTACTGGGTCGCCTAAGCTTCTCCGTGCCTAATAGAATTACCAGGAACTATGTTCCTCTTACATTAAATATTTGTAGATCTAACTTTGATATGCATGAACCGTTTAGAGTACTGTGTAACGACTATAATAGACTATACCACATTATTTCTACTACCGACTCTTTGCCAAGCCTAAAATCATTAATTTTATCTTACTTAGCACAAAATTAGTATTAGTATTAGTCTCGTACGTATTTCTAATCTTGTCTGTCCGTTTCTGCATTGTGCTTTTAACTTCTCGCGATCTCGTTTTTTACGTTCAGACGGACAGACAGACGGACAGACAGACGGACAGACGGACATGGCTATATCAACTCAGGAGGTGATCCTGATCAAGAATATATATACTTTATAGGGTCGGAGATGTCTCCTTCACTGCGTTGCACACTTTTGACCAAAATTATAATAGCCTCTGCAAGGGTATAATTAAGCGATGTCGATTTTGCCACTTTGCACTTTGCCATCGTTTCTTTGGCAGCTATATGATATTGTTCTCCGATTTTAATTTAATTAAAAGCGTAATTCCATAATATTAAAGTATTTCCAAATCCCAAAGAACAACAAAGCAATATTTCCTATGGGAGCTATATGATATATGTTATCTGGCTCGTTCGGACTTATATACTACCTGCAATAGAAAGACAACTTTTGGAAAAGTTTCAAGCAGATAGCTTTAAAACTGAGGGACTAGTTTGCGTAGAAACGGATAGATGGACAAACGGACATGGCTAAATCAACTCTCCTGGTGATGCTGATCAAGGCAATTCACACTGAGTTGACCTTGGATTTATCCTCTCATAACTTTATTCTTTCCCTCAAACAATTTATTGGACGACTTAGCCTACCAAAGCGTATCTACTGCGACAACGCAACATATTTTGTTGGTGCTAACACGCAGCTTAATGAATTGTTCAAAGCACAAGAGTTGAACTAGAGCAGTTTTCAACCAATTCCGGTTGCGAGTTTTGCGGCGGTAAAATCCGGTAAGTCACTGCTGCTCAAGACGATGGGCCAACTATCCATTGAAGAGCTTAAAACTGTAGTTAACGAGGTCGAGGCTATATTATATTTTTTGTCCAATCTCCGAAATGTCAGATGACCCAAACGATGGCGAAGCTCTTAAGCCAGCTCACCTACTCATAGGCTTATAGCTTTTGTCCTTACCGGTGCCTCAGATTGATGGAACCAAGCTGAAGCGACTAACACGATTGCAGCAAGTCACTTTTCTAATGCAGCGCTTTTGGGACATAACCTTACAACACAAGTCAATTGGTCTTCGTACATGTAGATAATATTCCGCCTCAGTATTGGTTACAGTCAGAAGTAAAAGGTCAACCGAATGGCTTAAACACACTTGTTTTCCTAATATTCCAATCACAGTCCCGGGACGCGTACTGTTTCAGTCGATTCAGCCTATACTCATCGGAAGAACCAAACGGGGACACCTAGAGACACATTGTCAGGGACATATATACACAGACTTGTGACTTGTTTTTTTTTTATTCAATTTTTGGATTTTTGGTAACACTATAAAGTCAAAAACGTGATTTTAGCCTAAAAATTCGATATATATGTATTATAAAATAAAAAATAATAAAAACTCGACGACAGTACCTGCGGATTTAGATATAGAAATTGTAAAATTTCAGAACGATTCGTTTAGTAGATTTTACAGGATCGTGTTCACCGACTTTGAAATTGCAACTTTTCAGGAGAGCGTTTTTAAAGTTTTGGACATCGAAAAATCGCATACAAAACGAGCTAACTCATCTACGTTCAAATGCCCATAACTTCGGAAGTTTTACTCGGATGAATCTAAAATTCTAACGCAATATTCTTCAAATGTTGTGCATTCAAAAAAATTGTTAAAAAAGGAGGCCAAAAAAAAATGTTAATACCATACCCCCCTTAAAATGCATGGGCAAGGGCAGTGAGCGAGCCATTTCGATCAAAACTGAAGCTCAGTTCGGATTCCAATTCAAAATGGTAATCATTTCCGTAGTTTCTGGTTGTGTTTACTGTGCACAAATAAATTTGTTGCTTTATCACAATATAATCGCATGAGCTTTCCACGGCGAGCTAAAAATCGCTTTAAGCAATGAAAAAATGTGTTTGTTGATAAATCCGATAACAATACTGCATGGACAGCAGAAGGAATAGAGCCCATAATTTGCGTCAACAATTTTTATTGTAGTGAAAGCAATACACATAATTCGAAAAACCTGGGGAAGTAACTTTGAGGCTTTAATAATCCAAGCTTCTAGTCTTACAATACCAATAAAGGCCTTAGGCACATCATGTACTTTCTTCCAGAGTAAGTATTCGGCAAAAAGCCACGAAAATCTATGATTTTTGGAAAACATTACCAGAAACAATCGGCATACACGGTGATTAATGCCTCTGATACGCATCCTTTAAAACTTAAAAGTTCCAGATTGATTTTCTGTTTTCGAAATAAAGGAACTGAATCCTAAACATTTTTAGAATATTCTTGCATCTGTATCAGCAAAAAGAGAGGAAGAATGGCTTTGCGACATGTTTCCAAGTGATTTCACGGGATTTTATTTTTAGCTTGGCCACACGATTACCAAAGAAGTAATTTAATATGAAAGAATTTATAACCATCCACTGTAAAAACAATACTAGAGTATTGGTATTCAAGTAAATAAATGCATTATTCTTACACAGAAAAACTGCTGCGCACAACTCCAATCTCGGAAAAGATTCTATTAATCAGGTGGATTAATATTAAATGTTACACGTTGTATTTTTTCGGAAAATCCATGAGTGGAGAATAATCTATTAGCCTCTGTATTTACGTACCGTTGAATTTAAATATTGTGATACTGGAAATAAATCCGATTCTATTAGATGGAGTGAAAAGTAACTTCCTTGGGAATGAAAAAAAAATTGTTATCTCAAATGTTTTTTTATTTTATTCAATGTAGTCCCCCTTTAGCTCGATACACATATTCCAGCGATTTTTCAACTTTTTGACCCCATCCGAAAAGTAATTTTTCGGAAGGTCTGCAAAATACTCCTCCGCGGCGTCGATGACTTCCTCGCGTGAGCTGAATTTTGTATTAATGAGATATCTTTTCAGGTTCGGGAAGAGATAATATTCCGGAAAAACAAACCTTTTTTCGCTTCATGTGAAGCCGTTTTGCAGCGATTTCGGCCTTCAATCGCTCCAACCCATCGAGCCTCCCTCGGCCGCCTCGGAGCACTTGTGCCGGCTTTGGTCCATTGATGGGCACACATTCTGTTCTCTGGTGTGTAATAGGGGATCCAGGTTTTATCAACAGTTACCAATCGACGTCAAAAGTCCGCCAAACACTCTTTCGAACTGCTCTCGCGTTCGAGTTTTTGGTCCGGAGTGAGCATACGCGGCACCCAACGGCAGGATAACTTTTTCATATGCAGAATCTCGCTCAATATATGGCGTGAGCGCTCAGCCAATACCATTTCATGTATTTTTTGACATTGTCCTCTGTAACAGCATCGGAAGGCCTGTCGCTGCGGACTTCATCGGTAGTGGAGTTGCGGCCACCACGAAACTCTCGAAACCAATATTGACGGAGCATTTGCCCCATAATATTTGTCCAATTTTTGTTTTGTTTCCTTCGCCGTTTTGCCTCTCAAAAAATAATGTTTTATGAGAGAACGAAAATCGTTTTTGTCCATATTCAACACAATGCCAAACACGTCAACAACAATCAACTGCCAAAACAATACTAAATGCAGTAACGCACTGAAATTTGGTATGCTTGCCTAAATATGAACGCACCGTAAGGAACCATAACCTTCTTTGCAGTAGTAGCGCATTCTGGCGGTCTAGGAGGTTACTTTTCACCACAGCTAGTATTTCTCCCCAAATAGTTGTAATTGCAAGCGCAATTGGAAGCGAATCGTAAATTCTGGCCACCACTGATACTATTGAGCGTCTGGTCAGAACTTTAATTGAGGCTAGTTCATATGCAACGCCGAAATATACTTATCATTGTCCTTAAAACGTTTAAAACTTCTAATCGAACCATTAAGCACTTCCTGAAGCTTCGCTATGGTACGTTGAGGACGATAATGCTATATTAAACTTTGTTAATGTTGGGTTACAATTTAATAGAGCTTTTGTTTGAATATTCTTATTGTGCCATGTTTTAAACTATTAAACTTCCCAAACCCTTCGGAATATATCTTCCCGCCCGACGTACGCGATATATTGCAACGACTTATTTTACTAAAAGAGTCTTGTCTTATTTTGATGAGCAAAACTGATACAATACGAGTAGCAAATGTATGAATGAAATCCAAAGACGCAGTCAAAGATTTTGTCTGATCCGATGACCAGAGTCCAAAAGATTTAGGATTCTCATTGATATGAAAAGCTTAAATTGTCTAGTCAATATATAATACTTCGTAAATATATTTCAATTACCTTCAAGTTTACAGCTTCGTGTGTATAGCACAAGCAAGAGAGTCTTACCACAAGCACCTTACACCATTAACCAAAGAAGCTGATCTCGGAGTGTGGAGTCCTATTCACAGGGCACAAGTTTAAAGCTTGGGGATGGCTTTGATGTTAGTAGCCACATGTGCTAATGACCCGTTGTTGATTATTTGAATTAGTTTGTAGACATAAAACTCTTAAAAATGCATATTTAAATACCATTGCCTTTTCTTTACAAAATAAAAACTAAGAAAAGACATAGCTTCGGTTAAATTCTGAATTTAATGTGTTTACAATAATTTCTCGTATTTACTCCAAAAATCGGATAATATTTTATATTCGATATCAGTATATCTTCTTGAGATAATGTAAAACTTATAGAGGAAATATTGGCATTCGCAAACATATACATATATTCATGTATGGATGCTATTCTATGTATGGATCTTATTCTACGTACATAGATCAGAAAAAGAAAACGAGTATGCAGTTACATTAATCTGCGACTTAACAAAATACCTTGTCACCTACTAGACAATATTGGGAAAACTGTAGCCAAAGCAATATTAGAAGATTTTATTTTGAAGTACAGCCCAATGAAGACGTTCATTACGGACATGGGAAATGAATATAAATATGCAATAATAGGGGATTAATGTAAAAATTTAAGAATTAAAAACATAACATAGACTGCACACCACCATCCGAAAGTAGGAACCGTAGAAAGAAGTCATAGAAAATTCAATGAATTCATCCGGTCCTACTTATCTCTCAACAAATCTGATTGGAACGTTTGGCTCCCATACTTCACTTCCTGTTATAGCCTAGTACTCAGATCGACGAAAACTGTTTGTCAGTCATAAGAGAGAGCGAGAGGCAAACAGCTGGCGTACACTTTTCGTCAGGCTTTTTTTCACCTCAGCACTCAGATCGACGAAAAAATACCAGAAAATTGCGAGGACAAAATAATATTAATACGATCTATGCAGTCCCGCCCAGAATTGGGGATTTGTCAAATAAAAACATTTAAATGAAACCATTATAAAAAGGGAGGAAATATCCTGGGAAATGGATATATATAGTATGTCATAATTGTACATTATTCAATATTTGTTAACTAGTACATGTTCTATGTAGGTCAGTGTATGTTCGCTTATATTTTGTACGTAAGTGCATTTCCTAGAACGTCATTTAAAGAAGGCGCCGCATAGGCGGAATTTATTTTGGAACTTTGGATTGTAAATGCGCAGTTAAAGGGAAAGAAGCATAGTAGCAGAAATTGAGTGTCTGCTACTGAGTGAGGTCTGATCGTATTCCGCGAACTGAGTGAGCAGTTCGATTTGCGGCATTGAGACGAGCAGAACTTGCTGTGCTTTGGAAAATAAATAAAAATGAATCCGTCACCAAAAGACTCCCCGATATACATATACAATATTTATGTTTAGATGATAGTTGCCTCTATTGCCACAATACATGCCTCTATGCCGATAACCAATTTCACGCTTGCGTCCTTTGAACTCCACATTTTCGCGTAGATTGGCGTAGATTCTATAGATCCGCTACATAACTTAGATGATTATGCTAAAGAATCTATGTTTAGACTAGAACTAGCACATAAAAGAACTAGACTAATGCTATAAAATAAAACAATAAATTAGATACGATAACAATAGCATAGATTTTGATTTAAAAATATGAGAACAGGTCTTATTAAAGAATCAAACTGGTCAATCTTCAGCAGTAAACATAAAAAACAAGTAGTTCATAAATTTAGGTAGTATACTTTTTTCATTAACACTTCAAGTATGGCCATACATACATATGTAGTGGACCTTTTGTATCCACAATTACCCTTTGTGGGGTTTCAGTTTTAGTTAATGGAGTCTTGGTAAGTTTAGTTGTTTTAAAAATATTTTTCCAATAACAGTTCCCTGGCCCGCCAAGGTTTTTGTAATGCCTGTATGACCTCTTTCTTATTTTTCTTATTTTTATTATTTTTTATTACGGCCCGCCGGGGTGGGGTGTGAATTTTAAAAATTTTTTATTTTTTATTGCCCATTTTCTTAAAATCAATTGAAACTTGTTTAAAGATATTTGCAGATTTTGTTAATAACCGGCCTGCTTTTCAAGCCTTTGAAAGAATTGACCTGGGTTCAGTTTTTAAATCGCTAATATCATATTTTGCTGTTATTTTTTTTTCTGTTTTTACAAAAAACCAAATATTATTTACGTTAAGGCCACTACTTTATGCTTTCATTGTTAAAATCCTTAATTTTTTTTTTTTTTTTTTTTTTTTTCTTTTTAAAAAAAAATTATTTTTTTTTTTCATACACCCTCCTTTTTTTCTCTTTTTTTTTTGTTAATGACGTTGCAAACGTTGGGCTTAGAAAAAGCTTTTTCTGTAGATTGTGACTTATTATTCTTTCGGATATTTTTTAAGTCTTGGATTCTTATTCGAGATAATGCATCTGCTTTAAGATTTTCTTTTCCCTTAAGATATTCAACAGTAAAATCGTATTCCTTTAAGTCAAATCTCATTCTGGTTTCAAACTTGGATTAGCCATGGAAAATATATACAGTGACAAACTTAATTATTGGCACAGCAAGCATGTTAAACTTTGAGGCTATTTTTCTTCTTATAATATGCTGATATTAAAATAAAACAAAATATTTTTAGATAGAATCATTAATTTTATGTTAAATACAAGTGACTTCATTAATTTATCTTTTATAAATAATTTAGTGTTGTTATGTTAGTGGTCTATGGTTTGTTTTTACTGTGAAGTGTTTTTCGTAGATACATACATATATGGTCTAAAGTGTTTAATTGCCCAATGAATGGCTGCTAATTCTTGCTCTGTCGTGATTTTATTGCTACTGGTAGCTGCGTGCGATTTTGTTGTTGTTTACTTGCTTCCGTTTTTATTCAAAATTCTTTATTAAAATCGGGATACTGTAATAATGTTGGTTGCATCGAAATGCTTTTTGACATTGATCTGTCCATTCGAATTTAACATTCTTTTTACATAATCGTGTTATGTGTCATGAATCAAAATCTAGCTCCTCCTAGTTGATCAAGAATTTTGACCTATTTATCGGATAATATTTTCTTATTAATTTGGTGGTAGTCAATTACTAAACGCCATCTTTTATCGGTTGAATTGGGTAGTGATTTTTTGGGTATTGTTATATGTTATTTATTGTTATGTTGGGTACTGTTATATTCTGAGACTGACGGTTCTATGATTTTATCTTTGATTAATTTATCGACTTGTTTGTTCACTTCCTCTTTTTGACTATGAGGAATTCTATAGTTTTTAATATAAACTGGTTCAACATCTTTCATCCTTATTTTTTGTTTGTAAAAATTATTTGTTGATATCGATTCGGTTTCTATTCCGAATATGTACAAATATTTTGTGCATAATTCATCAAGTATTGTTTTAAATTGGGAAGGAAAACTTTTATTTAATTTATTTAAAATGTATGTATTGTTTTCATCTATATTTGTTCTTACTATTTAGTAGTTATCTAATGGTTCAATTTTTAATTCGTTTAAGTGAATAATTTTGTTTTTGTTTGTAGTCAAAATTATTTTCACAACACACAATTATTTGCACATCCCAACTTCTTTTAGTTGTTATTCTTGTTGTTGTTGAACAATTTCCCTGAAATAAATGTTATCGCGTAGCTTGATCTATGCTGATGCGACACAAAAAAAAAAATGCGAAAGATAGCGGTTTATAGGACAAAGCTAAAAGCAAAAGAAAAAAAGCTTATCAGTTGTCAGAAGTATTTGCACACGTTTTCGGTGCGTCAAAATTATTTTCATAATGCAATTTCGTCATTAGTATTTGGTTTGCAGCGACAAGTGGCGGCTCGTTTGCTCTAATAAAATCAATTAAAATAATCATTTATCTCTTACATTAATCTAAACAAAATGCCTAAAACAAGGGAGTTAACCCTTGAGCTCCGGGCTGAAATTGTTATTAAGTTTAAAGCCGGTATTTCAGCAGCTGAAATCGCTATATTGTATACAATTTCGCGCAGAAATGTATACAACTTAGTAAAAAAGTTCGATACAGCTGGCACTATAAAAAATAAGAAAAGATCAGGCCAAAAACCTGTGTTGGACCAAAGACAATGCAGGCACTTACTAGGAGTTGTAGCGAGCAATCCAACTGCAAGTCCAGTAAAAAATGCCCAAGAATCAAAAAATATAATTGGTAAACAAATAAGTGATTCTACAATTCGTGTCAGGCTAAAAGAAGCTGATTTAAATACATATGTTGTCCGCAAAGTGATTGACATCACACCAACCAACCGAACAAAACGTCTCCAATTTGCATTGGAATATATTAAGAAGCTTCTTGACTTTTGGTTTAATGTTTTATGGACGGCTGAGGCTGCATTTCAGTACCAGGGGTCCTACAGCCATCATTTTATGCATTTGATGAAAAGCCAAAAACATTTAGCAGCCCAGCGAATCAATAGGTTTGGTGGTGGCACAGTCATGTTCTGGGGATGCCTTTCCTATTATGGATTCGGAGACCTCGTACCGATAGAAGGAACTTTAAACCAGAACGGATACGTTCGAATCCTTAATGACCATGCTTTTATGTCAGGAAATACACTTTTTCCTACCTATGAATGGATTCTTCAGCAGGACAATGCTCCATGCCACAAGGGTAGGATATCGACCTTAATTAGGCAGTTCTTCCTTGGCCCCCACAAAGCCCAGACCTAAATATCATCGAAAACGTTTGGGCTTTTATAAAAAATCAAAAAACCATTGATAAAAATAGAAAACGCGACGGAGTCATCGCTGAAATTGACGAAATTTGGTCCAAATTGACCCTTGAATTTGCCCAAACTTTGGTAAGGTCAATACCTAAAAGACTACATGTTGTCATTAATGCCAAAGGTGGTGTAACTAAATATTAATAATGTATTTTGATAAAATTAAGAAAATCTTTTGTTAAAATTAAATATTAAGCTTAAATAAATCAAACTAAGTTTTGTGAAAATAATTTTGACGCACCGAAAACGTGTGCAAATACTTCTGACAACTGATAAGCTTTTTTTCTTTTGCTTTTAGCTTTGTCCTATGAACCGCTATCTTTCGCATTTCTTTTTGTGTCGCTTCAGCATAGATCAAGCTACGCGATAACATTTATTTCAGAGAAATTGTTTAGCAACAACAAGAATAACAACTAAAAGAATTTGGGATGTGCAAATAATTGTGCGTTGTGAAAATAATTTTGACTTGGATTGTATATCTGCAATGGAGTTTCCAATGAATACTCCGTTTTCGTTTTCTTGGTTTGTTATGAATTTATACCTGGTTACTGCGTTTTTAGAAATTTTTCGGACAAATTCGGACCTAGCTGTAGAATTGTCAATAATATTAATAGTTTCCATGTCTATTTTTTGTGATTCTATTTTATTTATTTCATTAGCAGTGAAGTCCATTGTGTTTGAGTCTAACATATTGAATGTTTCAGGTCGTACGACGTTAATAAATGGTTTTTCTTTGCTCGATATTGTATTGGTATATGTAATATTTTTGGGCATTCGTATTAATTAGTTTTAATTGTTAGAAAATATATATTTTCGTATAGCTTTGCAGGCTATACTTCAATCAAGCAGAGAAGATTCCGTTCAATTTAAAAAAATTTTTCTTTTATATATATATGTCGGGGCTCCTCTAGGATTCATTTTTATTTATTCTTTAAAGCACAGCAAGTTCTGCTCGTCTCTATGCCGAACGAGAACGCAGAGCTCAATTTTATCAATTCCTTTTTTCCCCTTCCCTTTTTCTCCCTCAGTTCGCGACATAGATCAGACCTCACTCAGACACTCAAATTTCCGCTACTATCCATTAACTGCATTTACAATCCAAAGTTCCAAAATATGTCTCGCCAATGCGTCGCCTACTTTAAATGACGTTCTAGGAAATGCACCCACACAGCGAACACACACTGACCTACGAAGAACATGTATTTGCTCTCCGACACGGCCTTCCTGACAAATCACACGTGCTATCATTAAATCACTCTATGTTCACACATCAGTTGTTATTCATTTTTATTCTTTAAAACATTTCATTAACATTTCTTCAATTAAACATAATCTCATTAATTCATTTAGTTATTCTTTAATAACATTATTCTCTTTTGTAAAATAAAACATTTGTGCATTTCCTTTGGCACATTTTAACAATTGTGTAATTCCTTTAACACACCTTACTATATAACATTAGTGTAGTTCCTTTAACACTTTTTAACATTTGTGTAGTTCCTTTAACACATTACAATAACATTAGTGTAGTTCCTTTAACACTTTTTAACATTTGTGTAGTTCCTTTAACACATTACATTAACATTAAATTCTTTTTTTCGGAATATCTCTATAAATTATTTTATGCCACCTTTATTTTTTTTTTTTTTATGAATCTCTTTCTTGATCGTCAGACGCATCTTCCATCGTGCCGTCTCTATCTTCGCGTATTAGCTGATTATTCGACAAAGCTCTTAAGAATTCATGGGAATATTTGTAAGTTCGCTTACTTGTTAAGGACTTTAACAGATATCTATCTCCATCTAGTATTTTGACAATCTCAAACGGCCCTTTAAATTTAGGGTCAAGCTTAGTTTGATGACGCTCCTCATTCTTAAGCAATACGTGATCGCCCAAACTATGTTTAATAATTTTCGCCTTATTACTATCAAACCTGCGCTTATCATATCGTGCGCCGTCTTCCATATTTTGTTTGGCTTGTTTTCTTAGATTTTCTCTGTCTATTTTGTCATCAACTTTTTCATCTATTGGTAGTAAGCCAAAGGTCTAGCTTCCTTACCAATTAACAATTCTAATGGGCTAAACTTAGTTACTCTATTCGCCGTACAATTCATTGCCAATTGCACCTCGGCCAACGCATCCTGCCACGATCTCTGACCGGTTTCCACAGCCGTCAACATACTTTTGAGTGTACTCATTACTCGCTCGACCTGACCATTGGCCCTACTCGCACCGGTGGCAATTAAATGCAAATTAATTTTTGAGAGGAACAAAACTCACGAAAATTTGAACTTGCAAAACAACGACCTTGATCCGCAATAATTCGGGTAGGCAAGCCAAATAAAGAAACAACTGATCTTACGGCCTTAACACAACTTTCCGTATCTATTTTCAAAGTGTGGTAAAAATAAACAAATTTTGTAAATGCGTCTATTAAGACAATAACGTATTCTTTTTAAGTCGTTTTTACCACTCAATTTTCCTGTTATGTCAATATGTACCGTGTGCCACGGTATATCTATTTTGGGAATAGAATGTAACTCTGCCTGCACTTTACCTACGGGTGGCTTCGATAATTTACAAGTGATACAGTTTTCTACGAACCGACGCACATATTTTGACATGTTTTCAAACCAATAATAGCTATAAACCTTATCTAATGTCTTTTCCCATCCCAAATGCATTATTGATTCGTGGACATGATTGATAATTGCCCATCTAAATGACCTTGGAATTACCGGTAGACATTTAGTTTTACCATTTCGCTGTATTTTTCTATGCAAAATACATTTACGTAATTCATAGGTTTTATCCAAATTATTTGGTAATTCATTATTTCTTAATTTAGTTGATAATTCTAAAATCTCACTATCACGCTGTTGCTCCGAAATTAACCAGTTGTCGGTTACCTCAGTCAAATTTATTTTTTCTCAGGTATTTTATTCTGACCACTATTTTCCTCAGGTATTTTATTTTGATCATTATTTTTCTCAGGCACTGGATTCCGAGATAGACAATCTACGTGCGCCATTCGTTCACCCTTTCTGTACTCTAAGTCAAAGTCAAACGATTGCAAAATGCCCACCACCTATGTACCCTCGGCGTTAAGTCGAGTTTGTGCGACTAGCCTTCAAAGAATTGCAGTCTGTATATACGATAAATTTACGTCCCTGCAAGTAATGGCGGAAATGTCGGATACCGTTAACTACCGCTAGCGTCTCTAATTCATAAGAATGATATTTAGACTCGGCGGACGTGCATTTACTAAAATACTCAACGACATGAGGTTTGTTATCAATTTTGTGCAATAGTATAGCTCCATAGCCAATAGAACTGGCGTCAGTGTGCAACTCTATTGCGTATTGCGGGTCGAATATGATCAAAACGGGTGCCTGTGTCAACACAGATATGATTTTAGCTCGTATTTGCTCGTGGTCTTGTTGCCAAGCGAAAGTTGCAATTTTCTTTGAAGTTAGGTTATACAAAGGCTTGAGCGTCTCCGAAAATTTTGGAACGAACTGTCTGAAATATGAAGCCAATCCAATAAATTGTCGTAACTGCGACACAGATTGTGGAGGCGGTAAATCAATCAATGCTTTTATCTTACGTGCGTTTGGCCTAATTTCCCCGTTGCTTATTTCGAACCCCAGATACTCTATACGAGTTTTAAGAAAGACACTTTGTTACATTAAACGAAAATCCGGCATTACCAATGTTTCTAGTACAGTATGCAACCGTTCCAACGCCTCTTCTTTGGTTTCGGCTATAACCAACACATCATCAATATAAACGATAGCATATGTGTGTGCTAGAGTTCCTAATGCTCTTATTATGGCCCTCTGGAACACAGAAGGTGCATTTTCAAGCCAAAAGGCATGGTCAAAAACTCGTACTGCCCTTCTGGCGTTACAAACGCGGTTCGCTCTATTGAATTTTCATGTACTGGAATTTGGTAGAAACCACTGGCCATATCTAAGCACGAGAAATATTTGGCACCGCGAAGCCTGGCAATCTGGTCTGCGATAAGAGGCAAAGGATACCTATCAGCAACGGTATTCTCATTTAATATCCTATAGTCCACACAAAGACGATCAGTGCCGTTTTCTTCTTTACCAACATCATAGGGCTGGCGAAAGGTGAGCAACTTGGACGAATAATATTTGCTTTCAATAATTCATCAATTTTACAGCGCACATGGTTTTTTCTTCCTCGCTTAGCCTGTAAGGACGTCGTTGCACTGTCTTTAGTGGATCTATTAAATTAATTTCTAACTGCCCTGTCGAGACTCGAGTTTTTGGAATACCGCTGATAAACCAATCAGAGTAACACTTTAGGATATTTGTTAAGGCCATTTTATCGGATTCGACTAAATCAATATCAGCATTTATAATGTCTTTGAAATCAGTTACAGTCAAAACATTTACCCTTTTTGTTTTGTAAATTTGGAATTTGTCGGCGTCTATTGTTACTCCAAAGCCCTGGCTAAGGATTTCACGACCAACCAACACATCGTATTTCAGATACTTATCCATAATTACGTGTAACAAAATTTCAAAGCAGTATTGTTCAATATTTATATTACATAATACTTGCTGAGTACTACAAATGGCATCATTACTTATACCGTTAAGTTTTACAATGTTATTTATTCTTTTCCTTAAATTTATCCACGGCGCTTTCCTTCACTAAAGAGCTTCAGCACCCGAATCAAAGCAAAATGGAATAGACTCACCGGATGCCCTTATTATTCCAGACGGTGGAGCTACTGTGCAGATATCTACCCGCTTCTCATACGTTCGGCCTTTTGGACAAGCAGATGCAAAATGTCCTATTTCGTCACACTTGAAGCACTTAACACTTGACCGATCCTTCGGTCCAGTCATGTTGCTGCCGCTGTGGAATTTGCCTTTGCTCTGGCCCTTCTCCAAGCGAGCACGACATTCGGCGTATTTATGGCCAGCCTTTCCACAGTAATTGCATTTCATCGGTGTCGGAAACTTGAACTTCTTGCGCTCCGAGCCTGTTGAATCGTCGTCTATACTGCGCTTTTTGAAAGAGTGTGCGTGTAACTGTTGTTGTAGCTCATTGCGAGTTTTCACGTTGTTTGTAAAAACCCAGCGCGTCAATTAGTTGTCTATCTGCGCCATGTGAGCCAGAGTCACAGATACCGCTATTTCTTCCAAATCCTTGGCTTTCCATTTTGACATAAGAAGCGTCACAATACGGCTGCCGTATTCGGCGAAGCCCTCCTCCGGCTTTGGTCGACCATTCAGAACATTTAATAGCATGGCGGCAGAAGTCTCAATTCCAACAAAGCGTTGTATAAACAGCTCCTTGAACTGCGCCCAGGTGATGCCGGCAAAGCAAATTTGGGAAAGCCACTGGGATGCGCAGCCTTCTAGTGCCTTGCTTAGGGCGACCTCGAGCACGTTATCCGCAAAAATTAGATCAACTGTTGAACACCAAGAGAAGGCATCCGCTCCAGCGCTGTCAGGATTGAATTTTGGAAGAGTCACATAAGACGCTTTTCCATCGGTTGGCGGTGCCTTTGGTGTCTGCATGTTTTTGATGCTTTCCAGTAGGTTGCGGTTTTGCAGCTCCAACGCTGACAAATACGGATCGGTGGCACGATCAGTAGGCAAAGCAGATCCCACTTCTGATGTCGGGGCTCCTCTAGTGACGGATTCATTTTTATTTATTCTTTAAAGCACAGCAAGTTCTGCTCGTCTCTATGCCGCAAACCGAACTGACCTCCGAGAACGCAGAGCTCAATTTTATCAATTCCTTCTTTGCTCCTGCCTCTGTTCTCACTCAGTTCGCGACATACGATCAGACCTCACTCAGTAGCAGACACTCAATTTCCGCTACTATGCTTCTTTCCCATTAACTGCGCATTTACAATCCAAAGTTCCAAAATATGTCTCGCCAATGCGTCGCCTACTTTAAATGACGTTCTAGGAAATGCACCTACGCAGCGAACACACACTGACCTACGAAGAACATGTATTTGCTCTCCGACATATATTATATAATTCTATTTATTTAAATGTGAATAAATTATCATATCTCCTGCTTGGACCCTGCTGATGGTCCCTCGAAGGCCCAGTTGGCGGGGGACGTCCCGCGCTTGGTATCTGTAGCTGCTGTTATCCGGGGCGTATTGGCTCTAGCGATTCCAGTGCCGGTTGTGGTCCTAGTGTCCGGGCAAGCAGTGGTCCAGTGCAGTCAGCTAGGCACTTCTTTTCTTGCTGTGAGGATGGAGGTTTCATTATTTGGTTTTTATTTGATGATTTGATTCCTACTGAGTGAGTTGTGACTTTTGGGATTGGATTTTTTAGTCTTGAGCTTAGAAAATCAAGTTCCATTTGCAATTTCTGGGCTATTGCCCACGCGTTTTTTAACTTTATGTTTAACACCTCCGCCTCCCATCACTTCTCACTCAGATTTTTCTTCCTTTTTTGTTTTTTGTTCTTGTTTCATCCATCCATTTAGCTCCAGTTGATGTTGCCATGTAAGTCCGAAGTTGTTGCCATGAACTCCAAAGTTCCTTTTGACTGCCTTGGCTTAGAGCGAAAGTGCCGCATTAAGCTCTCGAGAGTTTCTGATTTACAATTATATCTTAGGAGCTGAAAAGGGCTAAGTCTAGCAGCGGAGAGACGGTAATATATTCTTATGTATGTAGCTATGCTCGCTGAGGCTGGAGCGCGTGGGAATATGCACATATATATACTTAAGTTCATATCAATGTGAAGTCCGCGTATGACAAATGTGCTAACACTTGCACTTTCTATTAGCCGTCCAAAGTATTTTGGCAATTTGGGTTAGCGACAGGGACTCAGAATTTATATTTTATACTGGTTTATATATATGCAACAATGTATGAAGCACAGTGTGCTTTCAATAAATGTGCATATTACTCTATATTAATCAAAATAAAAACAAAATACAGGCGCTGTACAAACATACCCGTAGACAAACTTGTACTCTTTGATTGCAGTTATTCTTAGGTCTTATCTTTGTGCATGGTTTCGAAAACGTTCAATTAATTTTTGATCATTGTTGACATTTTTTTTGAACTGTGTATTTTAGTTAGCTGGTTTCTTGGTTTCCGTTAGCGGTTAATTTGAGAGATATGTTAGCTTGGAATATGTTGGATAAAACACCCGTAGAACCGAGCCTCATGCCGAGCCTCACATATGACTGGGGTTGTTGTTTGGCCAGCCGCTATATAACTTAGTCAAGAAGGGAGTAAAGTTGAATTGCGAAGACGAACAAAAAAGGCACCAATTTTAGCTTGCCCAGACAAAAACGTACTACGCAAGTCGAAAACGGCGAACAAGAGATCACGTACGCAAGTGTAGCTGACAAAGATGGAGCGCAAATACTCGGACACCGAAAAAGAGTGCTTGGCAATTCATTGGGAAATCCAGAAGATGAGGATGCACCTGGAAGTAAATCACTACGTTGTTGTAACCGAGGATCAAACAGCTATTTCAACTTAATCGAGAGCCCATCAGGACGGATAGCCAGAAGGCCTTGGCAATGAAGCTAACTCGTCCGCTACCGCAAGGTGAAGATTAATGTCGTGCCAGGTGTATATTGAGGCTGGTGAGGCGTCCAAATTAATTAGGTAGTAATAATGATTCGAGAAGCTTCCGTTGTCCAACCAATATACAATGTGAATTTATTTCAATTACCTTCAAGTTAACAACACAAGCAAGATAATTCTAATTTAAACAAAAAATATAAGTAATTAGTAGTTATATTAAAAATATTCCGTCCGTTGAAAGCACGATTTCAAACTTAATAATGCAATGGCAGAGGCAGTGAGCGAGCCATTTCCATCGAAACTGAAGCTTGTATTGGTCGTCATTTATAACCAAGTACCAGTTTAAATAAAAACATTTCAGTCAACATTTTTAACCAGATAACTGATTAAGTAAAGCCCAAAACAAATTTCACAAACTTATCTAGTCCCTTATCAGTGTATACTTTATGGAGGCGATCGGTTATCTCAGCTTAGCTTTATCATATCAGCTGCTTTGTTAGGTCGCAGCCAACTTAGGTCGGTGAAGTTATTAACTTCTCAGAGAAAAAAGCTTATTCCCTGGAAATTTTCGGTATATAAACACCCACGCGGCTGCAATCACTCTCTTCTTTTTAACCAGCCAAAGTCATATTTATCTCACGTATAAGAACTCTGCACAACGCCAGACGTTTAGTTCGAAGCGCAGTAAATTAAATTTTACCCTCGTGCTGATCGTGTGAAAGCAGAGCTCGCAAATAACTGTCGACCGTTTCTTGTTGTCTGCAAATAAGTGTCTTTTCCTGACTCCTTAACCGATTTATGGGTTCTTGAATGAGCTCGCTCGCGCTCAGTGCGAAACCGTTTTTATACCCGTTACTCGTAGAGTAAAAGGGTATATTGTATTCGTGCAAAAGTATGTAACAGGTGGAAGGAAGCGTTTCCGACCCTATAAAGTATATATATTCATGTTCAGGATCATTAGCCGAGTCGATCTAGCCCTGTCCGTCTGTCCGTCTGTCTGTCCGTCTGTCTGTCCGTCTGTCTGTCTGTCCGTATGAACGCTGAGATCTCGGAAACTATAAAAGCTAGAAGATTGGCATTTTGCATGTAGATTTTAGGACTTCCTACGCAGCGCAAGTTTGTTTCAAAATGGTGCCACGCCCCCTCTGACGCCCACAAGCCACCGGCCACAGTTTTGATGCTATTATGAAATTTTAATTGATATGTATTTGTTTCGTCAATACCTATCGATTGGCCTAATAAAAGTTTGCCACGCCCACTCTAACGCCCAAAAACCCATTAAACGCTTAAGCCTGGCTAGCGCCCGTGGTACCAATGTCTTGGGGTAGATGGCGCAATACAATAGCGCATATTTATATTAAGTTGTTTAGACTATAGCGTTCTCTCTTGTTTTCTATTCTGTTTGGTACTGGTTGTTCCAAGACCATATTGTCGTATTTAGTTAAGCAAAAGGTCATTTGCGTTTTGTTCGTTAAGCGTCTGTTTTGCAGATATATGGAATATGGAATCAAAATGGAACTTGTTAACAAAAATATTTCAAAATAAATTTAAAATTTTCTATTGAGCAAATTATATTATTTCTTTTTCACAACAACGAAAGTAAATGTGAAGACCGTTTGCTTTGAGTTTTTCGATCAATCGGTCTTTTGCTGACTCTCATTTTGCGACCGTTTCTCATTTCGCTCTTTACGCACTGCTCATTGAACTGGTTTTCGGAAACACATCCGGTGGGAAGCTGTTTCAGATAAAACTCCCGGGAATTATATTCCATCTCAGGTATGTGTACTTCTGGATAATATTAATTAATCCTGAACCACAGAAGCTTTCTATCCCAGTTCAAGTGTGTACCTGGCCAAAAGCCCGGGCTAAGATTATCCCTTGGTCCGTCTTAGCATACCGGATAAAGTAGTTCGTG
This sequence comes from Drosophila rhopaloa, assembly GCF_018152115.1. NCBI lineage: Eukaryota > Metazoa > Arthropoda > Insecta > Diptera > Drosophilidae > Drosophila > Drosophila rhopaloa. The sequence continues at coordinate 99,326 of NW_025335041.1, read as the reverse complement.
GTTGACCATATCCTGGTTGGCCGTCAGTGAGCCCGTTCAAGCGCAAGACGGCCATATCACCTGCGTAACCCGAAGTTCAACGTTAAAGGCAGTTATTATGCGCAACCCGAATCGACTGTGCGCAGAAGCCTCGAATCAGGAAACCCCGCTCATCATTAAATAATAAGGAACATGAATTAATTTAGGTCCAGCAAACTTCTATATACCCTTTGTAAAGCCGTTAGAAATAGTGAAGAGTAACGGGCATCTATAAACAAAGTTAAGGCTGGGTGTTACTGATAGAATTAGAGCGCACGCAAAAATGTTCCTCGGCTTCGGCTCGTCAGCTAATGGGGTGGATTCTGCTCTAACTCTTCAAGGCCTACTCGATTATTATTAACTACTCAATTTGCGTGCTACGACAAACCGAAAACTATAACCGGGAGAGAAAGCACTCCTACACTTGGTCTATTGTCGGGCTCAAAGCCCTTTCACCTGCGATCGACTCTGCCGCTTTCCTACCTCTGCTGTTCAGGAGGCGGCGTTCAGCCCACCCTTCCATCGGCCGTTCCATTTTCTTTAGAACGGCCTCTTCGCGGTTGTGGTTCTACGGGGGTCTCATGTCCGCCGAGGACAAACACTCAGAATTACCACATTACAAACATTTTTTTATTAACTAACAAATTATTATTCGGACAAAAATACGAACAATATACAAAATAAAATTGACATTGGTTCAAAGATAATAAATATAGACAAGTGCAATAAATAAATAACTTATAAAACTAGGGTAGGTAATTATAGATATGAATTAAATGGTTTTTAATAACAGTGGCATGTTTGAATATTTTAATCGATCAATTTTAAATGACTTTTACAATAAATTTTATGAATTTTTATTTAAACTCAATTGCATACCTAAAAACTCATCGCAGTTTAAGTGTTTTTGTCTCCCTCAAATTTTATTTTGCTTTTAACTTGTACTTCTTTTAGGTTAAACAATGCTGATTTGGCGACAAAACAAATTCAAACTGCCAACTAACACCAATTTTTTTTTTAAAGTTATATTTTTTTTCAAGAAAATATACCCACATAATATTTGGTTTAAATGACTCACCATTTTCTTTCAGCAGTATCCGTCGAAGAAAGCGCTTTGATCGAGGAATCTAGAAATTGCTGCTAAGAAAAAATGTAATATTTTTTTGTTATGGGCACATAGGGGTAACTTTAAACATTTCCTTTTTCTTTTATATTTCTTTTTTTATATGGGGTAGGCTAGCGAATAAATTTTAATTTAATTCGGGATTTCTTTTCACATCTCTTTCTTTTTCATACCGAGGGACCGCAGAAGTTTTTAGGCTCACAAACAAACACATCAGACACGACTTCAAATAAACTTTAAAAACATTTCAAATAAATTACTTATAATTAACTTAAAAACGTAATATATTTTTCTGTTGGCCGAAAACTCCGACATTTTGGGTTTTATTTTTTTGTTGTAGTTTTTATACCCGTTACTCGTAGAGTAAAAGGGTATATTGTATTCGTACAAAAGTATGTAACAGGTAGAAGGAAGCGTTTCCGACCCTATAAAGTATATATATTCTTGTTCAGGATCACTAGCCAAGTTGATCTAGCCATGTCCGTCTGTCTGTCTGTCCGTCTGTCTGTCCGTATGAACGCTGAGATCTCGGAAACTATAAAAGCTAGAAGATTGGCATTTTGCATGTAGATTTTAGGAGTTCCTACGCAGCGCCAGTTTGTTTCAAAATGGTGCCACGCCCCTCTGACGCCCACAAGCTACAAGCTGTGGCCACAGTTTTGATGATATTATGAAAATTTTAATTGATATGTATTTGTTTCGTCAATAAATATCGATTGGCCTAATAAAAGTTTGCCACGCCCACTCTAACGCCCAAAAACCCATTAAACGTTTAAGCCTGGCTAGCGCCTACATTTCCGCTTCTCATGGCGCCATCTAACGGATGACTTTGGAACAGCTGGCCAAGGTGCTCAACAGAGTCAAAGTTAATTCTCGATAAGGATTTCTATTAAAGGAAATTGCGATGGTTTTCATTTGTCAATACCGAACTATATCCCAAGAACTATGCAAATCAAATCTAGTTAGCCAAATTGGAAGTCTGAGTCAAACAATGGCGTATGTGTGTATGTATGTAAGCATATACATATGTATGTATTTACATTGTACACAGTTGTAATTGCCCGGCAAAGATAACTCCTTTCAAAGAAAGCTATTCGCTATAAGTGTTACTCGTGTTGTGCAAACATTTAGACTCTAATATACATAATACTATTTAAGAATGTATGTGTTTAGCTAATATAAGTATGTATGTTTAATATTTTTTGTCAATTTATTGCACTCAAATACATAAACATAAACACAGCTGCTCGTGCTGTAAAGCTGCCAGCACTAAGAGATCGCCGAATTCAAATTGATAATTTGAACTTTTTGTCCTTTTTTCCTGTGGTCACTGTAATTCACATTATGTTAAAAAAAAAAAAACAAAGAAAAACACAAGAAGGCATATTTATATTAAGTTGTTTAGCTGAGTAACGGAGATACCCGAGGCACTCGACTATAGCGTTCTCTCTTGTTTCTTTCTCACTTGGTGAGGTTAAATTTGTCTGCCTTTTTCACCTTTTACTTCTCTTCTTTTTCCTCACTCTTTTATTTTTAGCTATTCATTTCTTTTCTTTACGGGTAACAAAATATGATATTGGGGACTGGGTCAATCTTGTTGGGTTTAGCACATAATTTTAAACCAAATTCCACTGCGTTTACTCCCGTCGATTCATTGATCGCTTTCCGTGACGTCCGCGTAGACACTTATTCCCTCTCTGCCGAATCACTCCGATTAGAATTTTTAGGTGTCCGCTCAGCTGCTGGAGATTTACTTGCTTTGCTTCACCGAATGTCGTAACCGATTTGTTGTTTGCCGAGCCCCTAAAAGCCATACAACACAGTGCTGATGGAAAACCGTTATTTTTCTTTTTAAATGCACTTACCCTAATTTCTAGGACTCGGCCGCAAATACTAATGGTCTTTCCGCTTCGGGGCTTGTTCCCTACCTCTTCCTTCGAAATTTTCCGGCTTCGCCTCTATCTCAGCTAGGCCCAAGTCTATATGTTAAAACTTTTCAAACTGATTTTTACGACTTGATCACTTGGAGGTTCGAGTGGAAAAGAACGCTGATGCCGCTCGCCAATGGCGCCAAGCCCCTTAACAGCCGAAAAGAAAACCGCTCTCAACAGAAGTGCAACTGACATTTCGCCCTGTTGACTTATTGGCTTTCTCTTACCCCCAAATCAGTTCGGCAACCAGCCCACAGATGGCGCTAACTCAGATTTGTTTGTGGCGGTCCAGATTAAGAACCCGCACAGTGGACGGAAGCAGTACCAGAACAAAATCCTAAATTGAAAAGACACTCTCTCGACCAGGATCAAGCTTCGAAGACAAACGTGTGGCTCTGTAAATTATTAATCTGTAAATTAAAACTAATAAATCTTTATCTATCAAATTATAGTAACCAACATGTGTTACCATAGTGGTGACCCCGAACTTGAACAGACTGCAAATACTCTTTATTTGCGTCCAAAAAGGCAAAATTAAAATTTGCACAGAACTTCTGGCTTTCAGCCACACACACACACAAAGCTGAAGCGACGCCACTAATACATTAAAAATGTATGCCCGCCGTACCCCGATACAACCTGCGCTCGCTAGTTCCCAGAAGGTTAATCTTTGACAACGACGCCACCCTCAACATGACCGACGAGTCGCAACAACTGCTGGATACGATCACAGATCTGCAAGCCCAAGTCGAGGCATTGCAGGTTAATTCTTCTTCAGCGCAGATGGCTAATACGGCTCCAATGGCACGAGTGTGCTCAAACGGCAATCCAGAGACCGTTTTATCTGCCAGACACGCGCTTCGTCTCAGTACCGTTCTGGTTCTCAGCCACGCACTCAATCTCGCAGCAGTCTGATGATCAGCAAGAGCTTTGTTATTACCATCATCGCTTTGGAAAAGATGCACGCAAGTGCAAATCTCCTTGCTCTTTTGCACATCCTTTAAATACAGCTGTAGCCCTCAGGGCTGCAGGGCGGCAGCCCAGCAAGCAACGGCGAACAACAAGTTCACAGAAATCTGTCTTCACATTACCGATCGCAACTCACACCGCAGATTCCTCATAGACTCGGGTTCTGTGGTCTCAGTCATAACACGCTCACGAAGTACGCAAAACGTCAAACAAAGCGATCTCACATTGTATGCAGCAAATGGAACTGTCATCCACACCTACGGCAGCGTCGTGGTTGACCTCAACTTTGGACTTCGCCGTTCCACATGAAAGAACGGCTTTCATCGTAGCTGACACCGAGTTAGCTATCATAGGCGCCGAATTCTTGTCCCAGTTCAACCTGCTCGTCGACGTTAAAGGCAAAAAACTAATTGATGGAAACACCAACTTGTCGAGCCCGGCTTTGCTTTCGAACGCAAAACATCACTCTGTGTCTACCATTAATGGTAAATACGGATTTCAAAGCCAACTGCAGGAAAGCTTATTCCCTGGAAATTTTCGGTATATAAACACCCACGCGGCTGCAATCACTCTCTTCTTTTTAACCAGCCAAAGTCATATTTATCTCACGTATAAGAACTCTGCACAACGCCAGACGTTTAGTTCGAAGCGCAGTAAATTAAATTTTACCCTCGTGCTGATCGTGTTAAAGCAGAGCTCGCCGTTACTCGTAGAGTAAAAGGGTATATTGTATTCGTGCAAAAGTATGTAACAGGTGGAAGGAAGCGTTTCCGACCCTATAAAGTATATATATTCATGTTCAGGATCATTAGCCGAGTCGATCTAGCCCTGTCCGTCTGTCCGTCTGTCTGTCCGTCTGTCTGTCTGTCCGTATGAACGCTGAGATCTCGGAAACTATAAAAGCTAGAAGATTGGCATTTTGCATGTAGATTTTAGGACTTCCTACGCAGCGCAAGTTTGTTTCAAAATGGTGCCACGCCCCCTCTGACGCCCACAAGCCACAAGCTGTGGCCACAGTTTTGATGCTATTATGAAATTTTAATTGATATGTATTTGTTTCGTCAATACCTATCGATTGGCCTAATAAAAGTTTGCCACGCCCACTCTAACGCCCAAAAACCCATTAAACGCTTAAGCCTGGCTAGCGCCCGTGGTACCAATGTCTTGGGGTAGATGGCGCAATACAATAGCGCATATTTATATTAAGTTGTTTAGACTATAGCGTTCTCTCTTGTTTTCTATTCTGTTTGGTACTGGTTGTTCCAAGACCATATTGTCGTATTTAGTTAAGCAAAAGGTCATTTGCGTTTTGTTCGTTAAGCGTCTGTTTTGCAGATATATGGAATATGGAATCAAAATGGAACTTGTTAACAAAAATATTTCAAAATAAATTTAAAATTTTCTATTGAGCAAATTATATTATTTCTTTTTCACAACAACGAAAGTAAATGTGAAGACCGTTTGCTTTGAGTTTTTCGATCAATCGGTCTTTTGCTGACTCTCATTTTGCGACCGTTTCTCATTTCGCTCTTTACGCACTGCTCATTGCTGGTTTTCGGAAACACATCCGGTGGGAAGCTGCTTCAGATAAAACTCCCGGGAATTATATTCCATCACAGGTATGTGTACTTCTGGATAATATTAATTAATCCTGAACCACAGAAGCTTTCTATCCCAGTTCAAGTGTGTACCTGGCCAAAAGCCCGGGCTAAGATTATCCATTGGTCCGTCTTAGCATACCGGATAAAGTAGTTCGTGGTTGACCATATCCTGGTTGGCCGTCAGTGAGCCCGTTCAAGCGCAAGACGGCCATATCACCTGCGTAACCCGAAGTTCAACGTTAAAGGCAGTTATTATGCGCAACCCGAATCGACTGTGCGCAGAAGCCTCGAATCAGGAAACCCCGCTCATCATTAAATAATAAGGAACATGAATTAATTTAGGTCCAGCAAACTTCTATATACCCTTTGTAAAGCCGTTAGAAATAGTGAAGAGTAACGGGCATCTATAAACAAAGTTAAGGCTGGGTGTTACTGATAGAATTAGAGCGCACGCAAAAATGTTCCTCGGCTTCGGCTCGTCAGCTAATGGGGTGGATTCTGCTCTAACTCTTCAAGGCCTACTCGATTATTATTAACTACTCAATTTGCGTGCTACGACAAACCGAAAACTATAACCGGGGAGAGAAAGCACTCCTACACTTGGTCTATTGTCGGGCTCAAAGCCCTTTCACCTGCGATCGACTCTGCCGCTTTCCTACCTCTGCTGTTCAGGAGGCGGCGTTCAGCCCACCCTTCCATCGGCCGTTCCATTTTCTTTTTAGAACGGCCTCTTCGCGGTTGTGGTTCTACGGGGGTCTCATGTCCGCCGAGGACAAACACTCAGAATTACCACATTACAAACATTTTTTTATTAACTAACAAATTATTATTCGGACAAAAATACGAACAATATACAAAATAAAATTGACATTGGTTCAAAGATAATAAATATAGACAAGTGCAATAAATAAATAACTTATAAAACTAGGGTAGGTAATTATAGATATGAATTAAATGGTTTTTAATAACAGTGGCATGTTTGAATATTTTAATCGATCAATTTTAAATGACTTTTACAATAAATTTTATGAATTTTTATTTAAACTCAATTGCATACCTCTCATCGCAGTTTAAGTGTTTTTGTCTCCCTCAAATTTTATTTTGCTTTTAACATGCACTTCTTTTAGGTTAAGCAATGCCGATTTGGCGACAAGACAAATTCAAACTGCCAACTAACACCACATTTTGTTTAATATATTTTTGTTTTCTCAAAAGAAATATATCCCCACATAATATTTCGATTAAATGATATCACTCACCATTTTCTTTCAGCAGTATCCGTCGATGAAAGCGCTTTGATCGAGGAATCTAGAAATTGCTGCTAAGAAAAAATATAATATTTTTTGTTATGGGCCCATGGGGGTCACTTTAAACATTTCCTTTTTTTTAATATTTTTATTTGTTATATGGGGAAGGCTAGCGAATAAATTTTAATTTAATTTGGGATTTCTTTTCATATCTCTTTCATTTTCATACCGAGGGACCGCAGAAGTTTTTAGGCTCACAAACAAACACATCAGACACGACTTCAAATAAACTTTAAAAACATTTCAAATAAATTACTTATAATTAACTTAAAAACGTAATATATTTTTCTGTTGGCCGAAAACTCCGACATTTTGGGTTTTATTTTTTTGTTGTAGTTTTTATACCCGTTACTCGTAGAGTAAAAGGGTATATTGTATTCGTACAAAAGTATGTAACAGGTAGAAGGAAGCGTTTCCGACCCTATAAAGTATATATATTCTTGTTCAGGATCACTAGCCGAGTTGATCTAGCCATGTCCGTCTGTCTGTCTGTCCGTCTGTCTGTCCGTATGAACGCTGAGATCTCGGAAACTATAAAAGCTAGAAGATTGGCATTTTGAATGTAGATTTTAGGAGTTCCTACGCAGCGCCAGTTTGTTTCAAAATGGTGCCACGCCCCTCTGACGCCCACAAGCTACAAGCTGTGGCCACAGTTTTGATGATATTATGAAAATTTTAATTGATATGTATTTGTTTCGTCAATAAATATCGATTGGCCTAATAAAAGTTTGCCACGCCCACTCTAACGCCCAAAAACCCATTAAACGTTTAAGCCTGGCTAGCGCCTACATTTCCGCTTCTCATGGCGCCATCTAACGGATGACTTTGGAACAGCTGGCCAAGGTGCTCAACAGAGTCAAAGTTAATTCTCGATAAGGATTTCTATTAAAGGAAATTGCGATGGTTTTCATTTGTCAATACCGAACTATATCCCAAGAACTATGCAAATCAAATCTAGTTATTGGAAGTCTGAGTCAAACAATGGCGTATGTGTGTATGTATGTAAGCATATACATATGTATGTATTTACATTGTACACAGTTGTAATTGCCCGGCAAAGATAACTCCTTTCAAAGAAAGCTATTCGCTATAAGTGTTACTCGTGTTGTGCAAACATTTAGACTCTAATATACATAATACTATTTAAGAATGTATGTGTTTAGCTAATATAAGTATGTATGTTTAATATTTTTTGTCAATTTATTGCACTCAAATACATAAACATAAACACAGCTGCTCGTGCTGTAAAGCTGCCAGCACTAAGAGATCGCCGAATTCAAATTGATAATTTGAACTTTTTGTCCTTTTTCCTGTGGTCACTGTAATTCACATTATGTTAAAAAAAAAAAAAAAAAAAAAACACAAGAAGGCATATTTATATTAAGTTGTTTAGCTGAGTAACGGAGATACCCGAGGCACTCGACTATAGCGTTCTCTCTTGTTTCTTTCTCACTTGGTGAGGTTAAATTTGTCTGCCTTTTTCACCTTTTACTTCTCTTCTTTTTCCTCACTCTTTTATTTTTAGCTATTCATTTCTTTTTGGGTAACAAAATATGATATTGGGGACTGGGTCAATCTTGTTGGGTTTAGCACATAATTTTAAACCAAATTCCACTGCGTTTACTCCCGTCGATTCATTGATCGCTTTCCGTGACGTCCGCGTAGACACTTATTCCCTCTCTGCCGAATCACTCCGATTAGAATTTTTAGGTGTCCGCTCAGCTGCTGGAGATTTACTTGCTTTGCTTCACCGAATGTCGTAACCGATTTGTTGTTTGCCGAGCCCCTAAAAGCCATACAACACAGTGCTGATGGAAAACCGTTATTTTTCTTTTTAAATGCACTTACCCTAATTTCTAGGACTCGGCCGCAAATACTAATGGTTTTTCCGCTTCGGGGCTTGTTCCCTACCTCTTCCTTCGAAATTTTCCGGCTTCGCCTCTATATCAGCTAGGCCCAAGTCTATATGTTAAAACTTTTCAAACTGATTTTTACGACTTGATCACTTGGAGGTTCGAGTGGAAAAGAACGCTGATGCCGCTCGCCAATGGCGCCAAGCCCCTTAACAGCCGAAAAGAAAACCGCTCTCAACAGAAGTGCAACTGACATTTCGCCCTGTTGACTTATTGGCTTTCTCTTACCCCCAAATCAGTTCGGCAACCAGCCCACAGATGGCGCTAACTCAGATTTGTTTGTGGCGGTCCAGATTAAGAACCCGCACAGTGGACGGAAGCAGTACCAGAACAAAATCCTAAATTGAAAAGACACTCTCTCGACCAGGATCAAGCTTCGAAGACAAACGTGTGGCTCTGTAAATTATTAATCTGTAAATTAAAACTAATAAATCTTTATCTATCAAATTATAGTAACCAACATGTGTTACCATAGTGGTGACCCCGAACTTGAACAGACTGCAAATACTCTTTATTTGCGTCAAAAAAAGGCAAAATTAAAATTTGCACAGAACTTCTGGCTTTCAGCCACACACACACACAAAGCTGAAGCGACGCCACTAATACATTAAAAATGTATGCCCGCCGTACCCCGATACAACCTGCGCTCGCTAGTTCCCAGAAGGTTAATCTTTGACAACGACGCCACCCTCAACATGACCGACGAGTCGCAACAACTGCTGGATACGATCACAGATCTGCAAGCCCAAGTCGAGGCATTGCAGGTTAATTCTTCTTCAGCGCAGATGGCTAATACGGCTCCAATGGCACGAGTGTGCTCAAACGGCAATCCAGAGACCGTTTTATCTGCCAGACACGCGCTTCGTCTCAGTACCGTTCTGGTTCTCAGCCACGCACTCAATCTCGCAGCAGTCTGATGATCAGCAAGAGCTTTGTTATTACCATCATCGCTTTGGAAAAGATGCACGCAAGTGCAAATCTCCTTGCTCTTTTGCACATCCTTTAAATACAGCTGTAGCCCTCAGGGCTGCAGGGCGGCAGCCCAGCAAGCAACGGCGAACAACAAGTTCACAGAAATCTGTCTTCACATTACCGATCGCAACTCACACCGCAGATTCCTCATAGACTCGGGTTCTGTGGTCTCAGTCATAACACGCTCACGAAGTACGCAAAACGTCAAACAAAGCGATCTCACATTGTATGCAGCAAATGGAACTGTCATCCACACCTACGGCAGCGTCGTGGTTGACCTCAACTTTGGACTTCGCCGTTCCACATGAAAGAACGGCTTTCATCGTAGCTGACACCGAGTTAGCTATCATAGGCGCCGAATTCTTGTCCCAGTTCAACCTGCTCGTCGACGTTAAAGGCAAAAAACTAATTGATGGAAACACCAACTTGTCGAGCCCGGCTTTGCTTTCGAACGCAAAACATCACTCTGTGTCTACCATTAATGGTAAATACGGATTTCAAAGCCAACTGCAGGAAAGCTTATTCCTGGAAATTTTCGGTATATAAACACCCACGCGGCTGCAATCACTCTCTTCTTTTTAACCAGCCAAAGTCATATTTATCTCACGTATAAGAACTCTGCACAACGCCAGACGTTTAGTTCGAAGCGCAGTAAATTAAATTTTACCCTCGTGCTGATCGTGTTAAAGCAGAGCTCGCCGTTACTCGTAGAGTAAAAGGGTATATTGTATTCGTGCAAAAGTATGTAACAGGTGGAAGGAAGCGTTTCCGACCCTATAAAGTATATATATTCATGTTCAGGATCATTAGCCGAGTCGATCTAGCCCTGTCCGTCTGTCCGTCTGTCTGTCCGTCTGTCTGTCTGTCCGTATGAACGCTGAGATCTCGGAAACTATAAAAGCTAGAAGATTGGCATTTTGCATGTAGATTTTAGGACTTCCTACGCAGCGCAAGTTTGTTTCAAAATGGTGCCACGCCCCCTCTGACGCCCACAAGCCACAAGCTGTGGCCACAGTTTTGATGCTATTATGAAATTTTAATTGATATGTATTTGTTTCGTCAATACCTATCGATTGGCCTAATAAAAGTTTGCCACGCCCACTCTAACGCCCAAAAACCCATTAAACGCTTAAGCCTGGCTAGCGCCCGTGGTACCAATGTCTTGGGGTAGATGGCGCAATACAATAGCGCATATTTATATTAAGTTGTTTAGACTATAGCGTTCTCTCTTGTTTTCTATTCTGTTTGGTACTGGTTGTTCCAAGACCATATTGTCGTATTTAGTTAAGCAAAAGGTCATTTGCGTTTTGTTCGTTAAGCGTCTGTTTTGCAGATATATGGAATATGGAATCAAAATGGAACTTGTTAACAAAAATATTTCAAAATAAATTTAAAATTTTCTATTGAGCAAATTATATTATTTCTTTTTCACAACAACGAAAGTAAATGTGAAGACCGTTTGCTTTGAGTTTTTCGATCAATCGGTCTTTTGCTGACTCTCATTTTGCGACCGTTTCTCATTTCGCTCTTTACGCACTGCTCATTGCTGGTTTTCGGAAACACATCCGGTGGGAAGCTGCTTCAGATAAAACTCCCGGGAATTATATTCCATCACAGGTATGTGTACTTCTGGATAATATTAATTAATCCTGAACCACAGAAGCTTTCTATCCCAGTTCAAGTGTGTACCTGGCCAAAAGCCCGGGCTAAGATTATCCATTGGTCCGTCTTAGCATACCGGATAAAGTAGTTCGTGGTTGACCATATCCTGGTTGGCCGTCAGTGAGCCCGTTCAAGCGCAAGACGGCCATATCACCTGCGTAACCCGAAGTTCAACGTTAAAGGCAGTTATTATGCGCAACCCGAATCGACTGTGCGCAGAAGCCTCGAATCAGGAAACCCCGCTCATCATTAAATAATAAGGAACATGAATTAATTTAGGTCCAGCAAACTTCTATATACCCTTTGTAAAGCCGTTAGAAATAGTGAAGAGTAACGGGCATCTATAAACAAAGTTAAGGCTGGGTGTTACTGATAGAATTAGAGCGCACGCAAAAATGTTCCTCGGCTTCGGCTCGTCAGCTAATGGGGTGGATTCTGCTCTAACTCTTCAAGGCCTACTCGATTATTATTAACTACTCAATTTGCGTGCTACGACAAACCGAAAACTATAACCGGGGAGAGAAAGCACTCCTACACTTGGTCTATTGTCGGGCTCAAAGCCCTTTCACCTGCGATCGACTCTGCCGCTTTCCTACCTCTGCTGTTCAGGAGGCGGCGTTCAGCCCACCCTTCCATCGGCCGTTCCATTTTCTTTAGAACGTCCTCTTCGCGGTTGTGGTTCTACGGGGGTCTCATGTCCGCCGAGGACAAACACTCAGAATTACCACATTACAAACATTTTTTTATTAACTAACAAATTATTATTCGGACAAAAATACGAACAATATACAAAATAAAATTGACATTGGTTCAAAGATAATAAATATAGACAAGTGCAATAAATAAATAACTTATAAAACTAGGGTAGGTAATTATAGATATGAATTAAATGGTTTTTAATAACAGTGGCATGTTTGAATATTTTAATCGATCAATTTTAAATGACTTTTACAATAAATTTTATGAATTTTTATTTAAACTCAATTGCATACCTAAAAGAAGTAAGACTCAGCGAGTGCAAAGACAATGCCTCTCATCGCAGTTTAAGTGTTTTTGTCTCCCTCAAATTTTATTTTGCTTTTAACATGCACTTCTTTTAGGTTAAGCAATGCCGATTTGGCGACAAGACAAATTCAAACTGCCAACTAACACCACATTTTTTTTAATATATTTTTGTTTTCTCAAAAGAAATATATCCCCACATAATATTTCGATTAAATGATATCACTCACCATTTTCTTTCAGCAGTATCCGTCGATGAAAGCGCTTTGATCGAGGAATCTAGAAATTGCTGCTAAGAAAAAATATAATATTTTTTGTAATGGGCCCATGGGGGTCACTTTAAACATTTCCTTTTTTTAATATTTTTATTTTTTATATGGGGAAGGCTAGCGAATAAATTTTAATTTAATTTGGGATTTCTTTTCATATCTCTTTCATTTTCATACCGAGGGACCGCAGAAGTTTTTAGGCTCACAAACAAACACATCAGACACGACTTCAAATAAACTTTAAAAACATTTCAAATAAATTACTTATAATTAACTTAAAAACGTAATATATTTTTCTGTTGGCCGAAAACTCCGACATTTTGGGTTTTATTTTTTTGTTGTAGTTTTTATACCCGTTACTCGTAGAGTAAAAGGGTATATTGTATTCGTACAAAAGTATGTAACAGGTAGAAGGAAGAGTTTCCGACCCTATAAGGTATATATATTCTTGTTCAGGATCACTAGCCGAGTTGATCTAGCCATGTCCGTCTGTCTGTCTGTCTGTCCGTCTGTCTGTCTGTCCGTATGAACGCTGAGATCTCGGAAACTATAAAAGCTAGAAGATTGGCATTTTGCATGTAGATTTTAGGACTTCCTACGCAGCGCAAGTTTGTTTCAAAATGGTGCCACGCCCCTCTGACGCCCACACGCCACTATGAAATTTTAATTGATATGTATTTGTTTCGTCAATACCTATCGATTGGCCTAATAAAAGTTTGCCACGCCCACTCTAACGCCCAAAAACCCATTAAACGCTTAAGCCTGGCTAGCGCCCGTGGTACCAATGTCTTGGGGTAGATGGCGCAATACAATAGCGCATATTTATATTAAGTTGTTTAGACTATAGCGTTCTCTCTTGTTTTCTATTCTGTTTGGTACTGGTTGTTCCAAGACCATATTGTCGTATTTAGTTAAGCAAAAGGTCATTTGCGTTTTGTTCGTTAAGCGTCTGTTTTGCAGATATATGGAATATGGAATCAAAATGGAACTTGTTAACAAAAATATTTCAAAATAAATTTAAAATTTTCTATTGAGCAAATTATATTATTTCTTTTTCACAACAACGAAAGTAAATGTGAAGACCGTTTGCTTTGAGTTTTTCGATCAATCGGTCTTTTGCTGACTCTCATTTTGCGACCGTTTCTCATTTCGCTCTTTACGCACTGCTCATTGCTGGTTTTCGGAAACACATCCGGTGGGAAGCTGTTTCAGATAAAACTCCCGGGAATTATATTCCATCTCAGGTATGTGTACTTCTGGATAATATTAATTAATCCTGAACCACAGAAGCTTTCTATCCCAGTTCAAGTGTGTACCTGGCCAAAAGCCCGGGCTAAGATTATCCCTTGGTCCGTCTTAGCATACCGGATAAAGTAGTTCGTGGTTGACCATATCCTGGTTGGCCGTCAGTGAGCCCGTTCAAGCGCAAGACGGCCATATCACCTGCGTAACCCGAAGTTCAACGTTAAAGGCAGTTATTATGCGCAACCCGAATCGACTGTGCGCAGAAGCCTCGAATCAGGAAACCCCGCTCATCATTAAATAATAAGGAACATGAATTAATTTAGGTCCAGCAAACTTCTATATACCCTTTGTAAAGCCGTTAGAAATAGTGAAGAGTAACGGGCATCTATAAACAAAGTTAAGGCTGGGTGTTACTGATAGAATTAGAGCGCACGCAAAAATGTTCCTCGGCTTCGGCTCGTCAGCTAATGGGGTGGATTCTGCTCTAACTCTTCAAGGCCTACTCGATTATTATTAACTACTCAATTTGCGTGCTACGACAAACCGAAAACTATAACCGGGGAGAGAAAGCACTCCTACACTTGGTCTATTGTCGGGCTCAAAGCCCTTTCACCTGCGATCGACTCTGCCGCTTTCCTACCTCTGCTGTTCAGGAGGCGGCGTTCAGCCCACCCTTCCATCGGCCGTTCCATTTTCTTTAGAACGGCCTCTTCGCGGTTGTGGTTCTACGGGGGTCTCATGTCCGCCGAGGACAAACACTCAGAATTACCACATTACAAACATTTTTTTATTAACTAACAAATTATTATTCGGACAAAAATACGAACAATATACAAAATAAAATTGACATTGGTTCAAAGATAATAAATATAGACAAGTGCAATAAATAAATAACTTATAAAACTAGGGTAGGTAATTATAGATATGAATTAAATGGTTTTTAATAACAGTGGCATGTTTGAATATTTTAATCGATCAATTTTAAATGACTTTTACAATAAATTTTATGAATTTTTATTTAAACTCAATTGCATACCTAAAAGAAGTAAGACTCAGCGAGTGCAAAGACAATGCCTCTCATCGCAGTTTAAGTGTTTTTGTCTCCCTCAAATTTTATTTTGCTTTTAACATGCACTTCTTTTAGGTTAAGCAATGCCGATTTGGCGACAAGACAAATTCAAACTGCCAACTAACACCACATTTTTTTAATATATTTTTGTTTTCTCAAAAGAAATATATCCCCACATAATATTTCGATTAAATGATATCACTCACCATTTTCTTTCAGCAGTATCCGTCGATGAAAGCGCTTTGATCGAGGAATCTAGAAATTGCTGCTAAGAAAAAATATAATATTTTTTGTAATGGGCCCATGGGGGTCACTTTAAACATTTCCTTTTTTTAATATTTTTATTTTTTATATGGGGAAGGCTAGCGAATAAATTTTAATTTAATTTGGGATTTCTTTTCATATCTCTTTCATTTTCATACCGAGGGACCGCAGAAGTTTTTAGGCTCACAAACAAACACATCAGACACGACTTCAAATAAACTTTAAAAACATTTCAAATAAATTACTTATAATTAACTTAAAAACGTAATATATTTTTCTGTTGGCCGAAAACTCCGACATTTTGGGTTTTATTTTTTTGTTGTAGTTTTTATACCCGTTACTCGTAGAGTAAAAGGGTATATTGTATTCGTACAAAAGTATGTAACAGGTAGAAGGAAGCGTTTCCGACCCTATAAGGTATATATATTCTTGTTCAGGATCACTAGCCGAGTTGATCTAGCCATGTCCGTCTGTCAGTCTGTCCGTCTGTCTGTCCGTATGAACGCTGAGATCTCGGAAACTATAAAAGCTAGAAGATTGGCATTTTGCATGTAGATTTTAGGACTTCCTACGCAGCGCCAGTTTGTTTCAAAATGGTGCCACGCCCCTCTGACGCCCACAAGCTACAAGCTGTGGCCACAGTTTTGATGATATTATGAAAATTTTAATTGATATGTATTTGTTTCGTCAATAAATATCGATTGGCCTAATAAAAGTTTGCCACGCCCACTCTAACGCCCAAAAACCCATTAAACGTTTAAGCCTGGCTAGCGCCTACATTTCCGCTTCTCATGGCGCCATCTAACGGATGACTTTGGAACAGCTGGCCAAGGTGCTCAACAGAGTCAAAGTTAATTCTCGATAAGGATTTCTATTAAAGGAAATTGCGATGGTTTTCATTTGTCAATACCGAACTATATCCCAAGAACTATGCAAATCAAATCTAGTTATTGGAAGTCTGAGTCAAACAATGGCGTATGTGTGTATGTATGTAAGCATATACATATGTATGTATTTACATTGTACACAGTTGTAATTGCCCGGCAAAGATAACTCCTTTCAAAGAAAGCTATTCGCTATACCTGTTACTCGTGTTGTGCAAACATTTAGACTCTAATATACATAATACTATTTAAGAATGTATGTGTTTAGCTAATATAAGTATGTATGTTTAATATTTTTTGTCAATTTATTGCACTCAAATACATAAACATAAACACAGCTGCTCGTGCTGTAAAGCTGCCAGCACTAAGAGATCGCCGAATTCAAATTGATAATTTGAACTTTTTGTCCTTTTTCCTGTGGTCACTGTAATTCACATTATGTTAAAAAAAAAAAAAAAAAAAAAACACATGAAGGCATATTTATATTAAGTTGTTTAGCTGAGTAACGGAGATACCCGAGGCACTCGACTATAGCGTTCTCTCTTGTTTCTTTCTCACTTGGTGAGGTTAAATTTGTCTGCCTTTTTCACCTTTTACTTCTCTTCTTTTTCCTCACTCTTTTATTTTTAGCTATTCATTTCTTTTTGGGTAACAAAATATGATATTGGGGACTGGGTCAATCTTGTTGGGTTTAGCACATAATTTTAAACCAAATTCCACTGCGTTTACTCCCGTCGATTCATTGATCGCTTTCCGTGACGTCCGCGTAGACACTTATTCCCTCTCTGCCGAATCACTCCGATTAGAATTTTTAGGTGTCCGCTCAGCTGCTGGAGATTTACTTGCTTTGCTTCACCGAATGTCGTAACCGATTTGTTGTTTGCCGAGCCCCTAAAAGCCATACAACACAGTGCTGATGGAAAACCGTTATTTTTCTTTTTAAATGCACTTACCCTAATTTCTAGGACTCGGCCGCAAATACTAATGGTTTTTCCGCTTCGGGGCTTGTTCCCTACCTCTTCCTTCGAAATTTTCCGGCTTCGCCTCTATATCAGCTAGGCCCAAGTCTATATGTTAAAACTTTTCAAACTGATTTTTACGACTTGATCACTTGGAGGTTCGAGTGGAAAAGAACGCTGATGCCGCTCGCCAATGGCGCCAAGCCCCTTAACAGCCGAAAAGAAAACCGCTCTCAACAGAAGTGCAACTGACATTTCGCCCTGTTGACTTATTGGCTTTCTCTTACCCCCAAATCAGTTCGGCAACCAGCCCACAGATGGCGCTAACTCAGATTTGTTTGTGGCGGTCCAGATTAAGAACCCGCACAGTGGACGGAAGCAGTACCAGAACAAAATCCTAAATTGAAAAGACACTCTCTCGACCAGGATCAAGCTTCGAAGACAAACGTGTGGCTCTGTAAATTATTAATCTGTAAATTAAAACTAATAAATCTTTATCTATCAAATTATAGTAACCAACATGTGTTACCATAGTGGTGACCCCGAACTTGAACAGACTGCAAATACTCTTTATTTGCGTCCAAAAAGGCAAAATTAAAATTTGCACAGAACTTCTGGCTTTCAGCCACACACACACACAAAGCTGAAGCGACGCCACTAATACATTAAAAATGTATGCCCGCCGTACCCGATACAACCTGCGCTCGCTAGTTCCCAGAAGGTTAATCTTTGACAACGACGCCACCCTCAACATGACCGACGAGTCGCAACAACTGCTGGATACGATCACAGATCTGCAAGCCCAAGTCGAGGCATTGCAGGTTAATTCTTCTTCAGCGCAGATGGCTAATACGGCTCCAATGGCACGAGTGTGCTCAAACGGCAATCCAGAGACCGTTTTATCTGCCAGACACGCGCTTCGTCTCAGTACCGTTCTGGTTCTCAGCCACGCACTCAATCTCGCAGCAGTCTGATGATCAGCAAGAGCTTTGTTATTACCATCATCGCTTTGGAAAAGATGCACGCAAGTGCAAATCTCCTTGCTCTTTTGCACATCCTTTAAATACAGCTGTAGCCCTCAGGGCTGCAGGGCGGCAGCCCAGCAAGCAACGGCGAACAACAAGTTCACAGAAATCTGTCTTCACATTACCGATCGCAACTCACACCGCAGATTCCTCATAGACTCGGGTTCTGTGGTCTCAGTCATAACACGCTCACGAAGTACGCAAAACGTCAAACAAAGCGATCTCACATTGTATGCAGCAAATGGAACTGTCATCCACACCTACGGCAGCGTCGTGGTTGACCTCAACTTTGGACTTCGCCGTTCCACATGAAAGAACGGCTTTCATCGTAGCTGACACCGAGTTAGCTATCATAGACGCCGAATTCTTGTCCCAGTTCAACCTGCTCGTCGACGTTAAAGGCAAAAAACTAATTGATGGAAACACCAACTTGTCGAGCCCGGCTTTGCTTTCGAACGCGAAACATCACTCTGTGTCTACCATTAATGGTAAATACGGATTTCAAAGCCAACTGCAGGAAAGCTTATTCCCTGGAAATTTTCGGTATATAAACACCCACGCGGCTGCAATCACTCTCTTCTTTTTAACCAGCCAAAGTCATATTTATCTCACGTATAAGAACTCTGCACAACGCCAGACGTTTAGTTCGAAGCGCAGTAAATTAAATTTTACCCTCGTGCTGATCGTGTTAAAGCAGAGCTCGCCGTTACTCGTAGAGTAAAAGGGTATATTGTATTCGTGCAAAAGTATGTAACAGGTGGAAGGAAGCGTTTCCGACCCTATAAAGTATATATATTCATGTTCAGGATCATTAGCCGAGTCGATCTAGCCCTGTCCGTCTGTCCGTCTGTCTGTCCGTCTGTCCGTCTGTCTGTCTGTCCGTATGAACGCTGAGATCTCGGAAACTATAAAAGCTAGAAGATTGGCATTTTGCATGTAGATTTTAGGACTTCCTACGCAGCGCAAGTTTGTTTCAAAATGGTGCCACGCCCCCTCTGACGCCCACAAGCCACAAGCTGTGGCCACAGTTTTGATGCTATTATGAAATTTTAATTGATATGTATTTGTTTCGTCAATACCTATCGATTGGCCTAATAAAAGTTTGCCACGCCCACTCTAACGCCCAAAAACCCATTAAACGCTTAAGCCTGGCTAGCGCCCGTGGTACCAATGTCTTGGGGTAGATGGCGCAATACAATAGCGCATATTTATATTAAGTTGTTTAGACTATAGCGTTCTCTCTTGTTTTCTATTCTGTTTGGTACTGGTTGTTCCAAGACCATATTGTCGTATTTAGTTAAGCAAAAGGTCATTTGCGTTTTGTTCGTTAAGCGTCTGTTTTGCAGATATATGGAATATGGAATCAAAATGGAACTTGTTAACAAAAATATTTCAAAATAAATTTAAAATTTTCTATTGAGCAAATTATATTATTTCTTTTTCACAACAACGAAAGTAAATGTGAAGACCGTTTGCTTTGAGTTTTTCGATCAATCGGTCTTTTGCTGACTCTCATTTTGCGACCGTTTCTCATTTCGCTCTTTTCGCACTGCTCATTGCTGGTTTTCGGAAACACATCCGGTGGGAAGCTGCTTCAGATAAAACTCCCGGGAATTATATTCCATCACAGGTATGTGTACTTCTGGATAATATTAATTAATCCTGAACCACAGAAGCTTTCTAACCCAGTTCAAGTGTGTACCTGGCCAAAAGCCCGGGCTAAGATTATCCATTGGTCCGTCTTAGCATACCGGATAAAGTAGTTCGTGGTTGACCATATCCTGGTTGGCCGTCAGTGAGCCCGTTCAAGCGCAAGACGGCCATATCACCTGCGTAACCCGAAGTTCAACGTTAAAGGCAGTTATTATGCGCAACCCGAATCGACTGTGCGCAGAAGCCTCGAATCAGGAAACCCCGCTCATCATTAAATAATAAGGAACATGAATTAATTTAGGTCCAGCAAACTTCTATATACCCTTTGTAAAGCCGTTAGAAATAGTGAAGAGTAACGGGCATCTATAAACAAAGTTAAGGCTGGGTGTTACTGATAGAATTAGAGCGCACGCAAAAATGTTCCTCGGCTTCGGCTCGTCAGCTAATGGGGTGGATTCTGCTCTAACTCTTCAAGGCCTACTCGATTATTATTAACTACTCAATTTGCGTGCTACGACAAACCGAAAACTATAACCGGGGAGAGAAAGCACTCCTACACTTGGTCTATTGTCGGGCTCAAAGCCCTTTCACCTGCGATCGACTCTGCCGCTTTCCTACCTCTGCTGTTCAGGAGGCGGCGTTCAGCCCACCCTTCCATCGGCCGTTCCATTTTCTTTAGAACGGCCTCTTCGCGGTTGTGGTTCTACGGGGGTCTCATGTCCGCCGAGGACAAACACTCAGAATTACCACATTACAAACATTTTTTTATTAACTAACAAATTATTATTCGGACAAAAATACGAACAATATACAAAATAAAATTGACATTGGTTCAAAGATAATAAATATAGACAAGTGCAATAAATAAATAACTTATAAAACTAGGGTAGGTAATTATAGATATGAATTAAATGGTTTTTAATAACAGTGGCATGTTTGAATATTTTAATCGATCAATTTTAAATGACTTTTACAATAAATTTTATGAATTTTTATTTAAACTCAATTGCATACCTAAAAGAAGTAAGACTCAGCGAGTGCAAAGACAATGCCTCTCATCGCAGTTTAAGTGTTTTTGTCTCCCTCAAATTTTATTTTGCTTTTAACATGCACTTCTTTTAGGTTAAGCAATGCCGATTTGGCGACAAGACAAATTCAAACTGCCAACTAACACCACATTTTTTTTAATATATTTTTGTTTTCTCAAAAGAAATATATCCCCACATAATATTTCGATTAAATGATATCACTCACCATTTTCTTTCAGCAGTATCCGTCGATGAAAGCGCTTTGATCGAGGAATCTAGAAATTGCTGCTAAGAAAAAATATAATATTTTTTGTAATGGGCCCATGGGGGTCACTTTAAACATTTCCTTTTTTTTAATATTTTTATTTTTTATATGGGGAAGGCTAGCGAATAAATTTTAATTTAATTTGGGATTTCTTTTCATATCTCTTTCATTTTCATACCGAGGGACCGCAGAAGTTTTTAGGCTCACAAACAAACACATCAGACACGACTTCAAATAAACTTTAAAAACATTTCAAATAAATTACTTATAATTAACTTAAAAACGTAATATATTTTTCTGTTGGCCGAAAACTCCGACATTTTGGGTTTTATTTTTTTGTTGTAGTTTTTATACCCGTTACTCGTAGAGTAAAAGGGTATATTGTATTCGTACAAAAGTATGTAACAGGTAGAAGGAAGAGTTTCCGACCCTATAAGGTATATATATTCTTGTTCAGGATCACTAGCCGAGTTGATCTAGCCATGTCCGTCTGTCTGTCTGTCCGTATGAACGCTGAGATCTCGGAAACTATAAAAGCTAGAAGATTGGCATTTTGCATGTAGATTTTAGGACTTCCTACGCAGCGCAAGTTTGTTTCAAAATGGTGCCACGCCCCCTCTGACGCCCACACGCCACTTAGCTATATGAAATTTTAATTGATGTGTATTTGTTTCGTCAATACCTATCGATTGGCCTAATAAAAGTTTGCCACGCCCACTCTAACGCCCAAAAACCCATTAAACGCTTAAGCCTGGCTAGCGCCCGTGGTACCAATGTCTTGGGGTAGATGGCGCAATACAATAGCGCATATTTATATTAAGTTGTTTAGACTATAGCGTTCTCTCTTGTTTTCTATTCTGTTTGGTACTGGTTGTTCCAAGACCATATTGTCGTATTTAGTTAAGCAAAAGGTCATTTGCGTTTTGTTCGTTAAGCGTCTGTTTTGCAGATATATGGAATATGGAATCAAAATGGAACTTGTTAACAAAAATATTTCAAAATAAATTTAAAATTTTCTATTGAGCAAATTATATTATTTCTTTTTCACAACAACGAAAGTAAATGTGAAGACCGTTTGCTTTGAGTTTTTCGATCAATCGGTCTTTTGCTGACTCTCATTTTGCGACCGTTTCTCATTTCGCTCTTTACGCACTGCTCATTGCTGGTTTTCGGAAACACATCCGGTGGGAAGCTGTTTCAGATAAAACTCCCGGGAATTATATTCCATCTCAGGTATGTGTACTTCTGGATAATATTAATTAATCCTGAACCACAGAAGCTTTCTATCCCAGTTCAAGTGTGTACCTGGCCAAAAGCCCGGGCTAAGATTATCCCTTGGTCCGTCTTAGCATACCGGATAAAGTAGTTCGTGGTTGACCATATCCTGGTTGGCCGTCAGTGAGCCCGTTCAAGCGCAAGACGGCCATATCACCTGCGTAACCCGAAGTTCAACGTTAAAGGCAGTTATTATGCGCAACCCGAATCGACTGTGCGCAGAAGCCTCGAATCAGGAAACCCCGCTCATCATTAAATAATAAGGAACATGAATTAATTTAGGTCCAGCAAACTTCTATATACCCTTTGTAAAGCCGTTAGAAATAGTGAAGAGTAACGGGCATCTATAAACAAAGTTAAGGCTGGGTGTTACTGATAGAATTAGAGCGCACGCAAAAATGTTCCTCGGCTTCGGCTCGTCAGCTAATGGGGTGGATTCTGCTCTAACTCTTCAAGGCCTACTCGATTATTATTAACTACTCAATTTGCGTGCTACGACAAACCGAAAACTATAACCGGGGAGAGAAAGCACTCCTACACTTGGTCTATTGTCGGGCTCAAAGCCCTTTCACCTGCGATCGACTCTGCCGCTTTCCTACCTCTGCTGTTCAGGAGGCGGCGTTCAGCCCACCCTTCCATCGGCCGTTCCATTTTCTTTAGAACGGCCTCTTCGCGGTTGTGGTTCTACGGGGGTCTCATGTCCGCCGAGGACAAACACTCAGAATTACCACATTACAAACATTTTTTTATTAACTAACAAATTATTATTCGGACAAAAATACGAACAATATACAAAATAAAATTGACATTGGTTCAAAGATAATAAATATAGACAAGTGCAATAAATAAATAACTTATAAAACTAGGGTAGGTAATTATAGATATGAATTAAATGGTTTTTAATAACAGTGGCATGTTTGAATATTTTAATCGATCAATTTTAAATGACTTTTACAATAAATTTTATGAATTTTTATTTAAACTCAATTGCATACCTAAAAGAAGTAAGAGTCAGCGAGTGCAAAGACAATGCCTCTCATCGCAGTTTAAGTGTTTTTGTCTCCCTCAAATTTTATTTTGCTTTTAACATGCACTTCTTTTAGGTTAAGCAATGCCGATTTGGCGACAAGACAAATTCAAACTGCCAACTAACACCACATTTTTTTAATATATTTTTTTTTCTCAAAAGAAATATATCCCCACATAATATTTCGATTAAATGATATCACTCACCATTTTCTTTCAGCAGTATCCGTCGATAAAAGCGCTTTGATCGAGGAATCTAGAAATTGCTGCTAAGAAAAAATATAATATTTTTTGTTAATGGGCCCATGGGGGTCACTTTAAACATTTCCTTTTTTTAATATTTTTATTTTTTATATGGGGAAGGCTAGCGAATAAATTTTAATTTAATTTGGGATTTCTTTTCATATCTCTTTCATTTTCATACCGAGGGACCGCAGAAGTTTTTAGGCTCACAAACAAACACATCAGACACGACTTCAAATAAACTTTAAAAACATTTCAAATAAATTACTTATAATTAACTTAAAAACGTAATATATTTTTCTGTTGGCCGAAAACTCCGACATTTTGGGTTTTATTTTTTTGTTGTAGTTTTTATACCCGTTACTCGTAGAGTAAAAGGGTATATTGTATTCGTACAAAAGTATGTAACAGGTAGAAGGAAGCGTTTCCGACCCTATAAAGTATATATATTCTTGTTCAGGATCACTAGCCGAGTTGATCTAGCCATGTCCGTCTGTCTGTCTGTCCGTCTGTCTGTCCGTATGAACGCTGAGATCTCGGAAACTATAAAAGCTAGAAGATTGGCATTTTGCATGTAGATTTTAGGAGTTCCTACGCAGCGCCAGTTTGTTTCAAAATGGTGCCACGCCCCTCTGACGCCCACAAGGTACAAGCTGTGGCCACAGTTTTGATGATATTATGAAAATTTTAATTGATATGTATTTGTTTCGTCAATAAATATCGATTGGCCTAATAAAAGTTTGCCACGCCCACTCTAACGCCCAAAAACCCATTAAACGTTTAAGCCTGGCTAGCGCCTACATTTCCGCTTCTCATGGCGCCATCTAACGGATGACTTTGGAACAGCTGGCCAAGGTGCTCAACAGAGTCAAAGTTAATTCTCGATAAGGATTTCTATTAAAGGAAATTGCGATGGTTTTCATTTGTCAATACCGAACTATATCCCAAGAACTATGCAAATCAAATCTAGTTAGCCAAATTGGAAGTCTGAGTCAAACAATGGCGTATGTGTGTATGTATGTAAGCATATACATATGTATGTATTTACATTGTACACAGTTGTAATTGCCCGGCAAAGATAACTCCTTTCAAAGAAAGCTATTCGCTATACCTGTTACTCGTGTTGTGCAAACATTTAGACTCTAATATACATAATACTATTTAAGAATGTATGTGTTTAGCTAATATAAGTATGTATGTTTAATATTTTTTGTCAATTTATTGCACTCAAATACATAAACATAAACACAGCTGCTCGTGCTGTAAAGCTGCCAGCACTAAGAGATCGCCGAATTCAAATTGATAATTTGAACTTTTTGTCCTTTTTTCCTGTGGTCACTGTAATTCACATTATGTTAAAAAAAAAAAAAAAAAAAAAACAAGAAGGCATATTTATATTAAGTTGTTTAGCTGAGTAACGGAGATACCCGAGGCACTCGACTATAGCGTTCTCTCTTGTTTCTTTCTCACTTGGTGAGGTTAAATTTGTCTGCCTTTTTCACCTTTTACTTCTCTTCTTTTTCCTCACTCTTTTATTTTTAGCTATTCATTTCTTTTTCTTTACGGGCACTTCGGGGCAGGCGTTTTGGGTAACAAAATATGATATTGGGGACTGGGTCAATCTTGTTGGGTTTAGCACATAATTTTAAACCAAATTCCACTGCGTTTACTCCCGTCGATTCATTGATCGCTTTCCGTGACGTCCGCGTAGACACTTATTCCCTCTCTGCCGAATCACTCCGATTAGAATTTTTAGGTGTCCGCTCAGCTGCTGGAGATTTACTTGCTTTGCTTCACCGAATGTCGTAACCGATTTTTTGTTTGCCGAGCCCCTAAAAGCCATACAACACAGTGCTGATGGAAAACCGTTATTTTTCTTTTTAAATGCACTTACCCTAATTTCTAGGACTCGGCCGCAAATACTAATGGTTTTTCCGCTTCGGGGCTTGTTCCCTACCTCTTTCTTCGAAATTTTCCGGCTTCGCCTCTATATCAGCTAGGCCCAAGTCTATATGTTAAAACTTTTCAAACTGATTTTTACGACTTGATCACTTGGAGGTTCGAGTGGAAAAGAACGCTGATGCCGCTCGCCAATGGCGCCAAGCCCCTTAACAGCCGAAAAGAAAACCGCTCTCAACAGAAGTGCAACTGACATTTCGCCCTGTTGACTTATTGGCTTTCTCTTACCCCCAAATCAGTTCGGCAACCAGCCCACAGATGGCGCTAACTCAGATTTGTTTGTGGCGGTCCAGATTAAGAACCCGCACAGTGGACGGAAGCAGTACCAGAACAAAATCCTAAATTGAAAAGACACTCTCTCGACCAGGATCAAGCTTCGAAGACAAACGTGTGGCTCTGTAAATTATTAATCTGTAAATTAAAACTAATAAATCTTTATCTATCAAATTATAGTAACCAACATGTGTTACCATAGTGGTGACCCCGAACTTGAACAGACTGCAAATACTCTTTATTTGCGTCCAAAAAGGCAAAATTAAAATTTGCACAGAACTTCTGGCTTTCAGCCACACACACACACAAAGCTGAAGCGACGCCACTAATACATTAAAAATGTATGCCCGCCGTACCCCGATACAACCTGCGCTCGCTAGTTCCCAGAAGGTTAATCTTTGACAACGACGCCACCCTCAACATGACCGACGAGTCGCAACAACTGCTGGATACGATCACAGATCTGCAAGCCCAAGTCGAGGCATTGCAGGTTAATTCTTCTTCAGCGCAGATGGCTAATACGGCTCCAATGGCACGAGTGTACTCAAACGGCAATCCAGAGACCGTTTTATCTGCCAGACACGCGCTTCGTCTCAGTACCGTTCTGGTTCTCAGCCACGCACTCAATCTCGCAGCAGTCTGATGATCAGCAAGAGCTTTGTTATTACCATCATCGCTTTGGAAAAGATGCACGCAAGTGCAAATCTCCTTGCTCTTTTGCACATCCTTTAAATACAGCTGTAGCCCTCAGGGCTGCAGGGCGGCAGCCCAGCAAGCAACGGCGAACAACAAGTTCACAGAAATCTGTCTTCACATTACCGATCGCAACTCACACCGCAGATTCCTCATAGACTCGGGTTCTGTGGTCTCAGTCATAACACGCTCACGAAGTACGCAAAACGTCAAACAAAGCGATCTCACATTGTATGCAGCAAATGGAACTGTCATCCACACCTACGGCAGCGTCGTGGTTGACCTCAACTTTGGACTTCGCCGTTCCACATGAAAGAACGGCTTTCATCGTAGCTGACACCGAGTTAGCTATCATAGGCGCCGAATTCTTGTCCCAGTTCAACCTGCTCGTCGACGTTAAAGGCAAAAAACTAATTGATGGAAACACCAACTTGTCGAGCCCGGCTTTGCTTTCGAACGCGAAACATCACTCTGTGTCTACCATTAATGGTAAATACGGATTTCAAAGCCAACTGCAGGAATTCGTGGACGTCACCATACCAGCACTTAGGACAAGCACCCGGCACGATGTAAACCACTACATCGAAACCACGGGAAGTCCAATATCCGATCGCCCACGCTGTCTGTCTGGTGATAAACTAATCACCGCGAAAGCAGAGATAAACTTCTTGATCAATGAAGGCATTTGGCGCCCTTCCAAGAGCCAATGGTCAAGCCCATTACATATGGTCAGCCAAAAAGGATGGTGGTTGGCGTTCTTGCGGGGACTATCGAAAGCTCAATCCTATAGCGGTACCTGACTGTTATCCAATTGCTCACATCCACGACTTCTCGGAGCAGCTACACGGGAAAAAAATATTTTCTACACTCGATCTGGTGAAGGCGTACTATCAGATTCCAATGGCTGAGTGTGATATCCCTAAAACCGCCGTTTGCACTCCGCTTGGACTTATCGAGTTCCTCTATATGCCGTTTGGTCTAAAGAATGCTACGCAAACCTTCCAAAGATTCATCGACAATATTTTTCGTGGCGTTGATTTCGTTTATTGCTATATAGACGATATCCTGATCATGTCCAGGTGTTTTGGAACACGAGAAGCATCTTCGTGCCGTCTTGGAGATCCTTTGTAGCCATGGACTCAGCATTAACCTTAGCAAGTGTCAGCTGGCCCAGGCCGAGGTGCAGTTTCTGAGCTACATCATCAATGAGCACGGAATCAAACCTCCAAGTCATCGTGTAGAAGCTATTCAAAACTATGTGAGGCAACCACTTGGTTTTTTTCTCAAAGAAACTCTCGGACACTGAGAAAAACTACAGCACTTACGATCGGGAATTGCTCTCAATTTATGAAGCCATAAAATACTTCATGCATTGCCTCGAGGGTCGCATATTTATACCCGTTACTCGTAGAGTAAAAGGGTATATTGTATTCGTGCAAAAGTATGTAACAGCTAGAAGGAAGCGTTTCCGACCCTATAAAGTATATATATTCTTGATCAGGATCACCTCCTGAGTTGATATAGCCATGTCCGTCTGTCCGTCTGTCTGTCCGTCTGTCTGTCCGTCTGTCTGTCCGTCTGTCTGTCCGTATGAACGCTGAGATCTCGGAAACTATAAAAGCTAGAAGATTGGCATTTTGCATGTAGATTTTAGAAGTTCCTACGCAGCGCAAGTTTGTTTCAAAAAGGTGCCACGCCCCCTTTAACGCCCACAATCGCTTATATACGATTTTAAAAATTTAAATATTTCGGAAAAGTAAAAATGCAGTTTTATTGTGTTTATCAATACCTATCGAAATGTAGAAGAAATTTTTCAAATCGGACCATTCGTTAAAAAGTTATGCGTGATCAAAGTTTCTATCTCCATCTCCCTCGCACTCCCTTTACCTGAGTAACGGGTATCTGATAGTCGGGGCACCCGGCTATAGCGTTCTCTCTTGTTTGCATTAAAACGGACCACAAGCCTCTGTTTACGCTTTTAGGCAACGGCCTGAAAAGGCGTCACCAAGGCAACTCCGTCATCTGGGCTACATTTCGCAATTTACGACCGAAATCGTTCACGTCAAAGGAGCTGAAAACAAAGTCGCAGATGCTTTCTCTAGGCTCTGTGCAATCAACATGCCAGTGTCGGTCACTCTACAGGATTCCAAACTGTCGAACTTACTGAAAGGGAGCACTTCTCTTCTACTGCAAAAAATCCGTTACGATGGCAATGTTATGCTGTATTGTGACGTTTCAACGAACACCGTTCGGCCGTACGTACCCTCTACTCTTCGCAACAAAATTTTCTCTTTTTTCCACAGCCTTTCGCATCCCAGCGGAAGATCGACGCTGCAACAAATAAAGCAAAAATTTGTATGGCCGGCAAAGCGGAAAAAAATTATTGAATGGAGCAGGACCTGTCTGCTATGCTAACGTGCTAAAATCAACCGGCCCAATCATCTGTCTCCAGAGAAGATCATAGTTTCCAACGACAGATTCAATCACGTGCATCTGGACATCGTCATCATGCCGTTTCATCAAGACTTTCGGTACTTTCTCACCATGATAGACAGATTCACCCGATGGCCCGAAGCTATTCCTCTCTCAAACATCACTGCCGAGACGGTGGCCAACGCTTTTTGGTCACAATGGGTTGCGCGTTTTGGAACACCTAAAACCATAACGACCGATCAAGGCACTCAGTTTGAGTCTGCGCTCTTCAAGGAACTGGCTCAACTTATGGGAAGTGAACACATCCATACGACTGCGTATCACCCACAGTCAAACGGCATGGTCGAAAGATGGCACAGGTCTTTTAAGGCTGCGATGATGTGTCACCCAAACACTCCTTGGCCAGACTTCGAACGTGCTTTAAGGAGGATCTCAACTCATCGGCTGCCGAGATGCTCTACGGTACATCGGTACGCTTGCCAAACGAATTCTTCGATGACATAGATGCAAGCCCAGATCCTGCTACTTTTATTAGTAGCTTTCGCGAACAGATGCGAAAAATACGTCCAACTCCAGCTGCACACCATAGCAAAAAAATGTTCCGTCTTAAAGGAATAGACAAATAGTCAAACAGCCTTTGGAGCCACCATACACTGGCATTTGAAGTTGTACATCGCAATAATGAACGAGTATTACGTTAAATGTCAACGGAAAGAAAGTAGCAGTGTCTGTGGACAGAATAAAACCCGCTTTCATTCTTAGAAGCGATGCTCAAATGGACTTCCTACCTGAAAGCAATGGGAATCCACGGACCTACGAGAAGCAAAGATTCCAGTCATAACATCGTGACGTCGTCACTAGGGAGGGAGTACTGTGGCGGTCCAGATTGAGAACCCGCACAGCGGACGGAAGAAGTACCAGAACAAAATCCTAAATTGAAAAGACGAGGCTGGTCACACTCTCTCGACCAGGATCAAGCTTCGAAGAGAAACGTGTGACTCTTTAAATTATTAATCTGTAAATTAAAACTAATAAAACTTTATCTATCAAATTATAGTAACCAACATGTGTTACCATATTGTTTTACGTTTTTCTACCAGCGCTACAAAATCCCCCCAACAAGATCTGGAATGGGGTTTGACATCCCAATACAGATCCCAATAAAGTTGGTAGCTGAGCCTATTTACTGTTTCAAGTCCTTGGCATGAAAACGCCTCAAAGATCGACCTTTCAAATCTTCTAATTCATAACATGAATTTCCCAGTCTAAAGTTTTTACGATAGACTTCTTGACCTTCCTGATACACTACCTCTCGAGACCTTAAGGGGGTATATACCTTTTTTTTTCGAAAAAAATAGAAAAGTTTGGATTTTTCTTATGTATGTAACAATTTTTTTTATCAAATGAATGATTATATTTTCTGAAAGTTTAGATTGTTGACAATGTTTATGCAAAAATGTGTGAAAAAATATTTAATAGTTTTTAAGGGGTGTCTGTTTCCCTTAAACGCCTTTTTTTGGAAGAGCCTTGCGGTGATAGTTCCCCAGGACGAACGGGTCAACTAAAACCGTAAAAATAAAAATATTTCATTAGTTTAGAGTAATATCCTGCACTTGAACAAACGTTTTTAAAATTTTTTTTTTGTGCATACGGGAACGTTTTATGCAATAAATGAAGTTTTTGGACTCTAGAATTCCGACAAAAGTATCTATTTCGGCGAAATAAAAGCTCAGACTCAAATTGGGAGCCATTGTCTGATATAATTGTTTTAGGCACCCCAAAAGTGTGAAACAACTCCTTTTGCAAGTATTAAACAATTACGTCCGCGGTCATTTTCCTGACAGCTTTCAAAAAGACAAACTTCGAATAGTGGTCTAAGACTATAAATATATCCACATTTCCTAAACGCGATCGAGGATATGGGCCGAGAAAGTCAATATAAAGACGCTGAAAGAATCTCTGCGACTCGGAAGCAATTCCTATCGGTGGCCGTGGTGCTTTTGTCTTTCTGCAGATTTTACAATTACTTATGTATTCTTTCACATCTGCCACCAATCCTGGCCAGAAATAATACCTGCGAATACGTTCTAGGGTTTTGTGCACTCCTCCATGAGACGGAAGTGAATCGTCATGAGCCTTTTTTAAAATTTCAGGCACCAATTCGTTTGGAATCCACAACTTCCACGCAAAAGTATCGTGCAGCAAATCTCCAGTTGCATGATCCGTCCTGCGATACAATAAGCCATCAGCAACCTTTAAATCGGGAAACTTATCGCTGTTTGCACCAATTTTCTCCTGCAGTTCAATATATTCTTCAGCCTTAAACGCTGAAGACTGCATCTACCAACAACCCATGGCTAGCATCTATTGCTGCCACTTCCTCCTCATTCACCCGCGATAATGCATCGGGAACAACATTAAGCATACCACTTCGATGCTGAATTTTGAAGTTAAAATCTTTTAGCTTCAATGCCCAACGCGCTAGACGACTATGAAAATCTGTCTGGGACATAAGCCATTTCAGGGATGCATGATCAGTGATAACGGTAAAGTCATGTACGCCCGAAACCTTTTGATGCAAATTATTGCCCCCAAACATTCTTGTTCGGTCACGGAGTAATTTTTTTGGGCCTTATTCAACTTTTTAGAAACGAACGCGATAGGATATTCATCACCTTCGTCTGTTTTCTGAACAAGGACACCACCGACACCAGATTTACTTGCATCACACTGTACAAAGAAAGGTTTAGAAAAATCAGGGCTTCGAAGCACGGGCGTCATTTCAGGAGTCATTTCAAATTTTTTCTTTGCCTTTAGTAGATCTGGAAGTGGAGCTGCTACCGAAGCAAAATTCTTAATAAATTTTCTATACCAACCCAAGAAAACTCCGAAGTGCTTTTAACGACTTCGGCAAAGGAAAATCCTTCATAGCCGAAATCTTTTCCGAGTCTGTGCGAATGACACCTTCTCCAACAATGTGGCCCAGATATTTAACAGATTTCATGCAAAATTTGCTTTTCTCAACATTGAGCGTCAAACCAGCAGCACGAATTTGGTCACCAACTAAACTTAAAACCCTCATGTGGGCTTCATATGTATCAGATACCACCAACAGGTCATCCAGATACACGAATACCTCATTTCTCAACGATGCTGGAATTACTTTGTCCATGAGACGGGTCATTGTTTGGGACGCATTTGTCAACCCGAACGGCATCACTTTGTACTGGTAGAGTGGCTTTTCAGGAATAGTAAAAGCAGTCTTTTCTCGAGAACTGGGCTCCAAAGGAATCTGCCAATATGCTACATTTAAATCCAAACTTGAAATAGAAGCCGCTTTGGGAAGTCTACCTATTATGTTTAGATCCAAATCTTTGACGGCATCCTTATATTGAACCTGAGTACGAAAACGTCCAACGACTTCTTGTCTCTTACCATCAGCTGTACAAGCTGCTGTAGCCACTGGCTTGAAAGGATTTTTACTCTGAATTATTTGCTTTGCCAAATTTCCTCCAATCACACTGATTGCTGCCCCTGTATTCAAAAGACCGCTAACTATCCTATCTAAAAGTCGGACCGCAGCATAGGGTCGCTTATCATTACCTTTAAATCGAATTGTATTTATTGTTTTCACTGATTTCCAATAAGATCGTATACGTTTTGCCTGTCTTGTTATAGATCTGCCTGGAACCACCGGAGTTCTGTTTACAAAAGTGGGGCCAAAAATTCGGATGAATTCTTTCCTCGCCTGACCTATTTGGGTTGCTTTCTTCATGAATGGACGATGTCGACTTTATTAGTTCAGCTCTGTGTTCGTTGCTTTGTTTTTCTGAGCACCCAGTTGCTGATGATATTGTGTGCTCTGCTTTACGTTTTTTTGGCAACGAGTACAGGAAGTTTTTACAATATTCTTGGCCCCACAACCCCAACAGAAAATTCTTTTCTTATCACGGCAGTCTTGGTGGCGATGGCCCTCTTTCTGACAGTTCCAGCAAATTAAAGCCAGAGCCCCAACTTCCTCGTCCTCCTCAACATCCGAAAACATCACCCGCTCATCGAGTTCCTCTTCTTTTACCAGCTCAGCCACCTGTCGCCGAAAAGGAACTACCTTTTGGTATCCTTGATTCTTTCTGACATCGTCTAGAAAACTTTCACGGCGGCGGCAAATTTCCCTCAAACGATCCATCGAACGAATGGATACATTTAGCAATTCGTGCCTTATTTCGGGTCTTAAATTCCTCTTCAGAATATCGTCCAATGTGAACTCCTCCAAAGGCACTTCCAATCCATCCATCATCTGCAAGATCGCGTCGTAAAAACTGTCGAAATTATCTCTGTCCTTTTGCTTGCGATCACGAATATCAACGTTGAGACCCTCTTGATTTCCACTGAAACGAACTTTCCATCCATTCATGATATGGGCAACCTTATCCGGCCTTTGCGCTAAGTCAGAAACAAAACTTCGCTGTGATCCTGGCCCAGGTCCGCAGCGAACAAAACCTAGCTCTGTATCTATATTTATTCTCTGCAGCCCACTAGGCGATGGTTGGCCACTGCCAGAAGGAATAGCGCGCTGAGATAGCTGATCACTAATCGGTTGTCATTGAGCAGCAATATTTGATCGGATTAGCTGCCCCATCTTCCTTGATAACTGGGCTAATAACTCGCTTTGCATCCCTCGAACAGCCTCTGATATGGCATTTGTTATGGATTCGGTTTGCCCTGCGTTTGAATCCAACGGATGACGAACCGACTGATTTAAGCCAGCTGAAGTTCCTGGACTGTCGAGATTAATTTTACCCTGCGACCTAGTGTTGGGCGTAGCAGGCTTCTCAAAGCAGACTGTACTACAGGTGGGACAAGTTGGTTTCTTTTTGGAATAAATTGCTATGCACGATTTGTGAAATTCTTGCAAGCATTTGGTTCTAAAAACTTTGCAACTGTTAGTGCTTTTCCACATTCTAGTGGTGTTGATATACTATCATTTGCCTCATCATCCATTTTTCTATCTCAATATAAAGGTTATTAATAAAAAATAAAATAATCGATTATTATTAAAAGTATTCAGCACAAAAAATAAAATCCTACCAAGAAAACGCAATTACAAACAAAATATATTAAGAATTGAAATGTAAAGACAAAAAAATAATAAATTAATTAATTACTATTGATTCAGCACAAAAATAAAATCCTACTAAGAAAACGCAATTACAAAAAAATATATTAAGAATTGAAATATAAAGAGAAAAAATAATTAAATTAATCAATCATATTTGACACAAGAGTTCAACGACCTCAAACGCAAAGTCAGCTGATTCACTGCTTATCGCTCAGCATGAATATTACATACACGAATATATGCGTTAGAATCGAACAAAGTCACTGAGAACAAAAATAATGCTTACCCAAAAACAGACTAATTCCCCTGCAAAAAATAAATTGAGACGTCGACCAGACAGGTGCATAAAGAAATTGAGAAAAACAAAAACAATGACAATGGGCATGCATTTCGGCTGCACTTATCTCTAACTAAACGACAACCAAAACAACACAAAACCGAATGCAAATCGTGGTCAGCGAGCGGTTCGCTCAGACTGCATTCCAAACGATTTCGCTTTACCTTTATACTCTGGGCTTATCAGCTGTCTTATACTAGATGGAGTGAAAAGTAACCACTTGGGAATGAAAAAAATTTGTATCTCAAATGTTTTTCTATTTTATTCAATGTAGTCTTCCTTTAGCTCGATACACTTATTCCAGCGATTTTTCAACTTCTTGAAAAGTAATTTTTCGGAAGGTCTGCAAAATACTCCTCCGCGGCGTCGATGACTTCCTCGCGTGAGCTGAATTTTGTATTAATGAGATATCTTTTCAGGTTCGGGAAGAGATAATAGTCCGAGGGAGCCAAATCGGGTAAATAAGGTGGATGCCGAAGCAATTGGAGCCCTAAGTTACTTATTTTAGCCGTGGTTGCTACGCTCTTGTGCGCCGGTGCATTGTCTTGGAAAAACAAACTTTTTTTTCGCTTCATGTGAAGCCGTTTTGCAGCGATTTCGGCCTTCAATCGCTCCAACCCATCGAGCCTCCCTCGGCCGCTTCGGAGCACTCGTGCCGGCTTTGGTCCATTGATGGGCACTCACTCTGTTCTCTGGTGTGTAATAGGGGATCCAGGTTTTATCAACAGTTACCAATCGGCGCCAAAAATCTGCCGGATTCCGCATCAGTAAGTCCAAACACTTTCGAACTGCTCTTGCGTTCGAGTTTTTGGTCCGTAGTGAGCATGCGCGGCACCCAGCTGCAGGATAACTTTTTCATATGCAGAATCTCGCTCAAAATATGGCGTGTGTGCTCAGTACTGATCTTTGTGGCATCTGCTAACTCGCGCACTTTCACTTTGCGATCAGCCAATACCATTTCATGTATTTTTTTGACATTGTCCTCTGTAACCGCATCGGAAGGCCTGCCGCTGCGGACTTCATCGGTAGTATAGTTGTGGCCACCACGAAACTCTCGAAACCAATATTTCACGGTGAATCTGACGGGCATTTGCCCCATAATATTTGTCCAATTTTTCTTTTGTTTCCTTCGCCGTTTTGCCTCTCAAAAAATAATGTTTTATGAGAGAACGAAAGTCGTTTTTGTCCATATTCAACACAATGCCAAACACGTCAACAACAATCAGCTGCCAAAACAATACTAAGGGCAGTAACGCACTGAAATTTGGTATGCTTGCCTAAATATGAACGCACCGTAAGGAACCATAACCTTCTTTGCAGTAGTAGCGCATTCTGGCGGTCTAGGAGGTTACTTTTTACACCACCTAGTAACGTGGGCACTTATTTTCTTTTTAAAGAATTTTTTAAAGTGCATCCAAAGCGTTTGACCGTTGACTGATTTTTCTTATTTTTTTTTATTTCACATCAGACGTAGCTAGGCGAGCTGTTATTAATAACTTCACGCCTATAAATCCTATGCGGCTGAATGTTAAATTCAAAGGACTCATCATAAAAAAATGTAAAATTAAAATTATCTCTTTGCATCTCGTCAGTCGTGGCCGACGCCAAATTACTTGTAATTTTGGCTACCGTTTTCCAAACACCTGATTGTACTTGTGCAAAAACAAAGTGAATGCGGACAAAATAAAAAAAAAAGTCGGAACGTCTTTAAAATACAATTTTACTTTAAAATAGGAGAATTATATTTTAAAGTAAAATTGTATTTTAAAGACAAATGTTTTGTGGGTGTAGGTGTGTGTGGGATGTCCACTGAAAAACATTCAGCTCCATGTATGGGCGCCAGAATAATTATAATAATCATAAGAATAATAATTATTAATAAATGTAACGGGCATCTATAAACAAAGTTAAGGCTAGGTGTTACTGATAGAATTATAGCGCACGCAAAAATGTTCCTCGACTTCGGCTCGTCAGCTAATGGGGTGGATTCTTGCTCTAACTCTTCAAGGCCTACTCGATTATTATTAACTACTCAATTTGTGTGCTACGACAAACCGAAAACTATAACCGGGGAGAGAAAGCACTCCTACACTTGGTCTATTGTCGGGCTCAAAGCCCTTTCACCTGCGATCGACTCTGCCGCTTTCCTACCTCTGCTGTTCAGGAGGCGGCGTTCAGCCCACCCTTCCATCGGCCGTTCCATTTTCCTTTTCTTTAGAACGGGCTCTTCGCGGTTGTGGTTCTAGGGGGTCTCGCCGAGGACAAACACTCAGAATTACCACATTACAAACATTTTTTTATTAACTAACAAATTATTATTCGGACAAAAATACGAACAATATACAAAATAAAATTGACATTGGTTCAAAGATAATAAATATAGACAAGTGCAATAAATAAATAACTTATAAAACTAGGGTAGGTAATTATAGATATGAATTAAATGGTTTTTAATAACTGTGGTATGTTTGAATATTTTAATCGATTTTAAATGACTTTTACTATAAATTTTATGAATTTGTATTTAAACTCAATTGCATACCAAAAAGAAGTAAGACTCAGCGAGTGCAAAGACAATGCCTCTCATCGCAGTTTAAGTGTTTTTGTCTCCCTCAAATTTTATTTTGCTTTTAAAATGCACTTCTTTTAGGTTAAGCAATGCCGATTTGGCGACAAGACAAATTCAAACTGCCAACTAACACCCCATTTTTTTTTAAATATATTTTTTTTTCTCAAAAGGAATATAGCCGCATAATATTTCGTTTAAATGATATCACTCAGCAGTATCCGTCGATGAAAGCGCTTTGATCGAGGAATCTAGAAATTGCTGCTAAGAAAATATATAATATTTTTTGTTAAATTTTTAATATTTTTTTTTATATGGGGTAGGCTAGCGAATAAATTTTAATTTAATTTGAGATTTCTTTTCATATCTCTTTCATTTTCATACCGAGGGACCGCAGAAGTTTTGAGGCTCACAAACAAACACATCAGACACGACTTCAAATACACTTTAAAAACATTTCAAATAAATTACTTATAATTAACTTAAAAACTTAATATATTTTAATATAAAAAAATTAATATAAAACTCCGACATTTGGTCTTTTAATATTTTTTTTGTAGTTTTTTCTTTCTCTCTTGGTGAAGTTAAATTTGTCTGCCTTTTTCACCTTTTATTTCTCTTCTTTTTCCTCACTCTTTTATTTTTAGCTATTCATTTCTTTTTCTTTACGGGCACTTCGGGGCAGGCGTTTTGGGTAACAAAATATGATATTGGGGACTGGGTCAATCTTGTTGGGTTTAGCACATAATTTTAAACCAAATTCCACTGCGTTTACTCCCGTCGATTCATTGATCGCTTTCCGCGACGTCCGCGTAGACACTGATTCCCTCTCTGCCGAATTACTCCAATTAGAATTTTTAGGTGTCCGCTCAGCTGCTGGAGATTTACTTGCCTTGCTTCACCGAATGTCGTAACCGACTTTTGGTTTGCCGAGCCCCTAAAAGCCATACAACACAGTGCTGGTGGAAAACCCTTATTTTTCTTTTTAAATGCACTTACCCTAATTTCTAGGACTCGGCCGCAAATACTAATGGTTTTTCCGCTTCGGGGCTTGTTCCCTACTTCTTCCTTCGAAATTTTCCGTCTTCGCCTCTATATCAGCTAGGCCCAAGTCTATATGTTAAAACTTTTCAAACTGATTTTTACGACTTGATCACTTGGAGGTTCGAGTGGAAAAGAACGCTGATGCCGCTCGCCAATGGCGCCAAGCCCCTTAACAGCCGTAAAGAAAACCGCTCTCAACAAAAGTGCAACTGACATTTCGCCCTCTTGACCTATTGGCTTTCTCTTACCCCAAATCAGTTCGGCAACCAGCCCACAGATGGCGCTAACTCAGATTTGTTTGCGGCGGTCCAGATTAAGAACCCGCACAGAGGACGGAAGCAGTACCAGAACAAAATCCTAAATTGAAAAGTCTAGGCTGGTCACACTCTCTCGACCAGGATCAAGCTTGCAAGACAAACGTGTGGCTCTGTAAATTATTAATCTGTAAATTCAAACTAATAAATCTTTATCTATCAAATTATAGTAACCAACATGTGTTACCATAGTGGTGACCCCGAACTTGAACAGACTGCAAATACTCTTTAATTGCGCCAAAAAAAGGCAAAATTAAAATTTGCACAGAACTTCTGGCTTTCAGCCACACACACACAAAGCTGAAGCGACGCCACTGATACATTAAAAAGTGTATGCCCGCCGTACCCCGATACAACCTGCGCTCGCTAGTTCCCAGAAGGTTAATCTTTGACAACGACGCCACCCTCAACATGACCGACGAGTCGCAACAACTGCTGGATACGATCAGAGATCTGCAAGCCCAAGTCGAGGCATTGCAGGTTAATTCTTCTTCAGCGCAGACGGCTAATACGGCTCCAACGGCACGAGCAACAATTCGACTCACGAAATTCACAAGCAACAATCCGCAATTGTGGTTCGCCCAAGTGGAACGATCATTTCGTCTGCACGGCGTCAACAACGATGACAAAAAATTTGACTACATCACCGTAAATTTGGATCCAGACGTTGTTGTGACACCCGCCAGCGGCTAACAAGTATGATACCCTAAAGTCCCGATTGCTCGATAAGTTTGCAGAGACAGCCGAATCTAAGCTACGCCGTCTACTTCAAGGAGGAGGAACTGCTGGTCTGAAGCCTTCGCAAATTCTGGCTCATATGCGTCGTTTGGCTCCTGAGACAAGCAGTGAGTCAATAATCCGCACACTGTTCCTCGCCGAGATGCCCCAGAACATTCGCCCTATTTTATCGATATGGGAGGAAAACGATCTCAAGAAACTTGCAAAAGTAGCCGACAAAATGCTAGAAACTATGGGCTCTGTCAGCTCCTTTGCGATCGACTCGAGCAACGTAACCACTGGCACTACGATGAATGCGGTGACGCCGCCCGAAGCGTTCAAGAGTATTACCGAATCTTTACGCCAACTGGCCAAAAAGGTCGATACAATCCAAGGTGAGCTCAAACGACAATCCAGAGACCGTTCTATCAGCCAGACACGCGCTTCGTCTCAGTACCGTTCTGGTTCTCAGCCACGCACTCAATCTCCGAATGACTCTCGTTCCCAGTCGCAGCAGTCTGATGATCAGCAAGAGCTTTGTTATTACCATCATCGCTTTGGAAAAGATGCACGCAAGTGCAAATCTCCTTGCTCTTTTGCACATCCTTTAAATGCAGATGTCGCCTTCAGGGCTGGATGGCGGCAGACCAGCAAGCAACGGCGAACAACCTAACAAGTTCATAGAAATCTGTCTTCACATTACCGATCGCAACTCACACCGCAGATTCCTCATAGACTCGGGTTCTGTGGTCTCAGTCAAGCCACGCTCACGAACTACGCAAAACGTCTAACAAAGCGATCTCACATTGTATGCAGCAAATGGAACTGTCATCCACACCTACGGCAGCGTGGTGGTTGACCTCAACTTTTGACTTCGCCGTTCTTTCATGTGGCCTTTCATCGTAGCTGACACCGAGTTAGCTATCATAGGCGCCGAATTCTTGTCCCATTTCAACCTGCTCGTCGACGTTAAAGGCAAAAAACTAATTGATGCAAACACCAACTTGTCGAGCCCGGCTTTGCTTTCGAACGCGAAACATCACTCTGTGTCTACCATTAATGGTAAATACGGATTTCAAAGCCTACTGCAGGAATTCGTGGACGTCACCATACCAGCACATAGGACAAGCACCCGGCACGATGTAAACCACTACATCGAAACCACGGGAAGTCCAATATCCCACGCCGTCTGTCTGGTGATAAACTAATCACCGCGAAAGCAGAGATAAACTTCTTGATTAATGAAGGCATTTGTCGCCCTTCCAAGAGCCAATGGTCAAGCCCATTACATATGGTCAGCAAAAAGGATGGTGGTTGGCGTTCTTACGGGGACTATCGCAAGCTCAATCCTATAGCGGTACCTGACTGTTATCCAATTGCTCACATCCACGACTTCTCGGAGCAGCTACACGGGAAAAAAATATTTTCTACACTCGATCTGGTGAAGGCGTACTATCAGATTCCAATGGCTGAGTGTGATATCCCTAAAACCGCCGTTTGCACTCCGCTTGGACTTATCGAGTTCCTCTATATGCCGTTTGGTCTAAAGAATGCTACGCAAACCTTCCAAAGATTCATCGACAATATTTTTCGTGGC
Source organism: Drosophila rhopaloa (assembly GCF_018152115.1). Classification (NCBI taxonomy): domain Eukaryota; kingdom Metazoa; phylum Arthropoda; class Insecta; order Diptera; family Drosophilidae; genus Drosophila; species Drosophila rhopaloa. The sequence goes on along the minus strand of NW_025335041.1, from coordinate 58,571 downwards.
GTTGATTTCGTTTATTGCTATATAGACGATATCCTGATCATGTCCAGGTGTTTTGGAACACGAGAAGCATCTTCGTGCCGTCTTGGAGATGCTTCGTAGCCATGGACTCAGCATTAACCTTAGCAAGTGTCAGCTGGCCCAGGCCGAGGTGCAGTTTCTGAGCTACATCATCAATGAGCACGGAATCAAACCTCCAAGTCATCGTGTAGAAGCTATTCAAAACTATGTGAGGCCCTCTATCTGCGAGCTTAGACGATTCCTCGGCATCATCAACTATTATCGAAGGCGCCTGCCCCGTTCGTCACACATCCAGGCACCTCTTTCACAGCTCCTGAGGAACGTCAGGAAAAACGACCAGCGCCTGGTTGAATGGACTCCAGATCGTATCGCGGTACTGTTGGCTCATCCGAGTCCAACTACACAACTGGTCCTGGTATGTGATGATTCTGATGTCGCGATAGGTGCTGCACTAGAACAGGTAATCGACGACCATAAGCAACCACTTGGTTTTTTTCTCAAAGAAACTCTCGGACACTGAGAAAAACTACAGCACTTACGATCGGGAATTGCTCTCAATTTATGAAGCCATAAAATACTTCAAGCATTGCCTCGAGGGCACTCTCACTGGCCAGAACTGCTACTTGTCGTCTTGCTAGGACTTCGAACGTGCTTTAAAGAGGATCTCAACTCATCGGCTGCCGAGATGCTCTACGGTACATCGGTACGCTTGCCAAACGAATTCTTCGAAGACATAGATGCAAGCCCAGATCCTGCTTCTTTTATTAGTAGCTTTCGCGAACAGATGCGAAAAATACGTCCAACTCCAGCTGTACAGCATAGCAACCAAAAAATGTTCCGTCTTAAAGGAATAGACAAATGCTCGCACGCATCATTCGCACCGAGCCACCATACACTGGCCCATTTGAAGTTGTACATCGCAATAATGACCGAGTATTTACGTTAAATGTCAACGGAAAAGAAGTAGCTGTGTCTGTGGACATTCATTCTTTAGAAGCGATGCATAACAGGACTTTCAACTTGAAAGCAATGGGAAACCACGAACCTGCGAGAAGCGAAGAGTCCAATTCATAACATCGTGACGTCGTCACTAGGGAGGGAGTACTGTGGCGGTCCAGATTAAGAACCCACATAGCGGACGGAAGCAGTACCAAAACAAAATCCCAAATTGAAAAGACTAGGCTGGTCACACTCTCTCGACCAGGATCAAGCTTCGAAGACAAACGTGTGACTCTGTAAATTATTAATATGGAAATTAAAACTAATAAAACTTTATCTATCAAATTATAGTAACCAACTTGTGTTACCATATGTTTTACGTTTTTCTACCAGCGCTACAGAAGATGGTTGTTGCTCGAAGCTAAGTATACGGCTTTTGCCAAAACAAATATATAAAGTAAAAGCGTTCCATTGCCAATAAAACGTCATAAAACGTCAGCAACAACAACAACGTGTAACCCATCTCTACATATTTTGTATTTTATTTTAAGCCGATCCAATCTCTCATGTGTTTCTCAATAAGAGTTTTCTAAAAAACAAGAAAGGAAAGCTAACTTCGTGCTGAGCCGAAGTTGATATACCCTGCAGAATATTCTGTAGGTTATGGTATATCCAATCGTTCAGTTATATGGCAGCTATATGATATAGTCGGCTGATCCTTATGAAATTTGGTAGGTCGGATTGATTTCCCAAATACAAAACCCATACAAAATCAGAACATCCCTAACATTACAAACATCAAAGTTATGGAATTTCCGATCAATCAGTTATATGACGGCTACAGGATATAGTCGCCCGATCCCTTTCCTACTTATATATTGCGTGCAAAGGAAATAAGGGTGTGTGCAAAGTTTCAATTTGATATCTTTAATACTGAGAGACTAGTTCGCGTTGAAACAGACAGACGGACAGACAGGCCAAATAACCCCCATAAAAAATCCCAACTTCTTAACTTTTAAAACATCAAAGTTATGGCATTTCCGATCAATCAGTTATATGGCGGCTATAGGATATAGTCGGCCGATCTCGGCCGATCCCGGCCATTCCGACTTATATATTGCGTGCAAAGGAAAGAAAGGTGTGTGCAAATTTCAATTCGATATCTTTAAAACTAGAGACTAGTTCGCGTAGAAACAGACAGACGGACAGACAGACGGACATTCTTATATCAACTCAGGACGCGATACTTTATAGGGTCGGAGATATCTCCTTCACTGCGTTGCACACTTTTGACCAAAATTATAATACCCTCTGCAAGGGTATAATAAAAACCTAGCTAAACCGACCACTTTTGTCTAGCAACAACCACCCCCATTAAGAATAAGATTAACTTTCACGAAATTAGTATCATAAGCACGATTTTCTAATCTTTTAATATGGAAAAGTAAGAAACTCCCAATAACATCTATATTAAAGGTAATTATGTTTAGGCTCATTTTAATAAATTAAGACACCATTTGTGAATAAGATCCATAACAAAAATTATAATTAATTACAACATTAATATTCGTTATGAAAATAATATTTAGTGCTTCAACCCTTTTGGGTAAAAAAAAAAAAAAGAAGTTAACTATTTGAAAGATTTAAGCGTAGATTCGCTTCTCGAAGGCGCCGGAAGACTTCCCTCAGATTGCGCGCATGGTCCTCCCACATTGCCCCGATTACGATGATGTCGTATAAATAGGCGAAGGCGTGAGGCTCCATATCGGGGCCGATGACGCTGTCCAGAGCTCGTTGGAAAGTCGCTGGGGCGGAGTGGAGCCCAAACGGCATGTCTTTCTAGTGGAAGAGTCCACGTCCGGGGACAGTGAATGCGGTGCATTCTCGACTGCCTTCCGCCATGAGAATCTGTCTATTCCGTTTTTGAGGTCCAACGTGGAGATGAACCGGGCGTTCCGTAGACGTTGACGATAGTCAACGCACATCCGCATGTCCCCTGTCTTCTTTCGGACAAACACCAGCGGTGCGCTGCGGACTTCAAAAGGGTTCGATTCGTCCGTACTGCAGCAGTTCGTCCACCTGCTCGTTGATGATACGCTGCAAGGCCGGGTGATGGTGTGCTCGGCTACCGGAGGGTTACCGCGTCGAGAGGTTCTTCAGACACTAGCGATCCGGCGGGGATTCCGCGACTGTAGCCAGGTGTCCGTGAGGGCAATGCTTCCGGAACGGATTGCGCCTCTGAGCGTCCTCTGTATCCGGTTGGGCGAGTAGCTGGTACTTCCCGATTCTTTGCGGGCTTCACGGGGAAAATCGTGGCGTATCCGGGTCATCGGAACGTTCGTCGTTGTTAGGGCCGACCCGCGAGCTCTAAGGTTCCTTCTCTTGGCCACGGCGGCATCCGGTAGTGGCTGAGGCTGTACTTGCCTTCCTTGACGATAACATCGGCCTTCGTGATTCCCGTGGTAATGTCGGGAGAGACCGGTGGTGTCGAGGGCTCCGATGGAACTGGGGCTGGGTTCCGTCCCGCAGTCCACTTGATGTGCTGCCTTGGGGCGGGTATGGGACCCGTTGTGACCTTCTCCTTGGTCCTTGTTGTCCGCCGGGTAGGAGTCGGTGGGTCCGAAAGGTGGGCGACCGCCGCTGTGGGCTCGGGGGGCTGGGCCTGGTTCGGCTCTTCGTGTGGCAGGCGGAGCTAGCTGGAGGCACACTTGACCGCAGATTAGGGTTGCCCAGATGCCGCAGAGGAAGTCAATCCCGAGGATCACCTCGTCCAATATCGTTGGCAGGACCAGGAGGGTCATGCGGACATGTTGTTGGTCCAGGCGCACTTGTGCGTGCAGGGCCTTGGTTGCCGGGCCCCCGTGTCGATGGTTGCCGAGAAGAGTTGCCCCTCGACGGTAACCGTGAAGACGATCCGGCCTCCCGTCAAGCGGAGCGGTGGATCTAATGGTGGGGGAGCGCTGGGTGGGTCGCCGCCTGCTCCCTGTGTGCGAGGACCCCGGCTGTTTCCCGACTGGCGGCAGCAGTCAATGGTGCGGGTACCACGTTTCCCGCAGTCCCAGCAGTATAGGACTGGTGGGTTCTGGCATTCCCGGACGAAGTGTCCCACCTCAGCGCAGCGACTACAGGCTCGGGCCACGTCGTCAGGTGTTTCGGCCTCCTGGGAAATCATCCGGTTTGATATCGCTGGATTCGATGTGCCGAAAGGCGTCGTAGCTGGTCGTATGGGCTCTCGTCGGCGAGGGCCGGGCGGGGGCTGCTCCTCGTAGTGTAGCTTCCACTGGCGGGTGGAACGAGTGCTGCTTGTCGTACTGGGTCTCGGTCCCGCGCAATTTCGAAAGCGGTGGCTAGTTGCGTCAACCCTTCCAGCGAGGAGAATTCATGCCGCCTTATGAAGAGTTGATACTTCAGCAGCAGGTTCTCGTAAATCCTTTCGAGCTCCTGTTCGAACGAGTAATTTGCCCGCTGCATCATCAGGCGTAGTTCTACCACATAGAACTTGAAAGGCTCGCCGCCTTGCTGGTGTCGGGTCCTGATCGCATCCTCCAGGCGCTGGTAGTACCGTGGAGGGGGGAAAAATTCCAAGAACTCCCGCTTGAAAGTTTTCCAGGGCACGGTGTGCATCTGGTAGGCTCGGTACCAGCCTTCGGCGCGGCCCGATAGTAATCCAGCGATGGCCCGTGGGATGTCGCTGTTACGTACGCTGAATGCTGTAGCGCCTTCCTCGACTTGTTCCATGTAGTGCAGGTGGTCGGCTTGCCCATCGAAAAGCACGCCCCATCCCCGAAGCTTCTCGGCGAATGCGGCTGCGGACATGTGCTGGGGTGGCGATTGGGCAGCGGGGTGGGAGCCTTGGGCTCCTCGTCTTGGGCTCCTGTGACGATGTTCTGGGGGTGGCACGGAGAGAAGGGTGTCCCCTGCGCCGGGCATTGGTGAGGTGGACCGGTTTGTCACTACCTTTGATGTAGGAGCCTCCGGGTAGATGGCCTCCAATGCGGCAAAGCGTTCCCGGAGCGCCGGACTGTGGTTGGACCCTCCGATGAACGATGCAAGCCGGGGTCGCAGTTTGTCCACCTGGCCGTGGGTGTTCAGACCGAACTCCTTGAGTATAGTTTGGAGTTCGTCCTTCCGCCGGTAGGAAATCCACCTGACCCCCATGGCTCGGGTCGTGGATGCGTCGTCGGATTCGGAGGAGCTCCCCTCCTCGATCTGTCTGGCGGCTGACGAAGCTGGTTTTTGTTCGGCGTCCTCCGACGCTTTCTGTTCCCGGTTCGTTTTCATCGGTCGACCCGGTGAACGATGTGGCTGGGTGCCCGCTGCTGTTGGGCCTCTGAGTGGGCGTCACGCGGATGCTGATGTGGGAGTGGCTGGGTCTCCCGACTAGCGGCTGGTGGTGGCGCAGGATCCGGGGTCCACGGTGAGCGTGGCGATTGTTTTCCTCGTCGCGGTGAGTGCTGTAGCTGGCAGTGTGGATGGCGCTGCTGCGGGGCGCAAGCCGGGCGGCGAAGCTGGCCTCCGTGGTGCTCCTAGTGTGAGCGGCCTCTGGGGGCGCTCGGAGGGCGAGCGCTGCTGATCGCTGGGCTGCTCGTTGTGCGAGCGGTCTCTGGGGTGCTCCTGAGGTGAGCGGGCTCTGGGGGCGCTCGGGGTGTGGCGCTGCTGAGCTTTGGAATCGCTCCTGATGTGAGCGGCCTCTGGGAGCGCTCTTGGTAAGCGGCGCAGGTGGCCCACTGGGATGCTCCTGATGAGCGTGGATTCCGGAGGGCCCTCAGTAGGCGGCGCTGAGGCGGGGGCACGGCTGGACTCCGGAGTGCTCCTGATGTGAGCGGGCTGAGTAAGCGGACGGGGTGCGGCGCAGTTGGTCGCTGGGATGCTCATGGTAAGCGGCGCACTTGCGGAGTAGATTGGCGTTGTCGTATGTGGCAGTACAGATTCCCCTATTTACTCTTTAACTAGGCTTTGAAATCTTGGGTGCTCCTAATCAAAAAAAATCCCACGGCTGGACATGGGTCTTTAAGCCATGCGGTTGATACTGAAAACCCAACTAATACAGGATACCTAGGTCGTCCCTGAGTCGTTTCATAGGCTGGAATAGACTTCAGCCCGGCTAGAGTCCTCTACAGTTAAATTTGTAGAAACACAGGAGACGAAACGGGACTGGGAGTTGCCGCCGGGATTTTGTTTTCGGGATCACGTGGTCTGGGTCTCCACCTCTACGTAGAGTAGATCGCTCGGAGGCGGAATGTCAACTGGCCGACACCAATTAGCACCCGGGTAGCTTTTCCGGTCTGGCAAGCGTCCGTATTGCACAGATAAAGCCTCGGAAGCGCAATACGGGAACTTGTCCGACGGGAACGAGCACGCGTACAGCCTCGTCGTCCGTCTTGCGTAGAGAAAACGAACCTCGGAAACGCAACACGAAAACGGGGCCGCCGAAAATTTAACTCACGGGGATTTCGACTGGGCCTAAGCGTGGGCGATCGGGGTTAGCTTTTCCGGTCCGGCAAGCGTCCGTATTACACAGAGAAAGCCTCGGAAGCGCAATACGGGAACTTGTCCGACGCGAACGAGCACGCGGACAACCTCGTCGTCCGCGTTGCGTAGAGAAAAACGAACCTCGGAAACGCAACACAAAAAAGGGGGGCGCCACTAATATAACGGTAACGGTAACTTGTCCGACGTGAATAGGGACGCGGTCAGCTTTGGCGTCCGTGTTGCGTAGAGAAATCAAACCTCGGAAACGCAACTCAGAAACCTGACTGACCCGAAAAGCCCCTCCGCGAAAATTTACTAAATCTTATTAGCCTCTCCCTAACCTGAGCGTGAGCAGAAAAAGGTCGGCGATAGTTTCCCGCGCTTTTCTCTAATCTGGTAAGCGTTGGTATTGCGTAGAAAAAATAAACCTCGGAAACGCAATACGAGAACTTGCCCGACCTGGAGTAGCACGTGGGTAGCTTTGGTGTCCGCGTTGCGTAGAGAAAATAAACATCGGAAACGCAATACGGTAACCTAGCCGACCCGAAAACACTCAGCGAAGTTTACTAAATTTTAGTAGCCAGGCTTGGGGGTTTAAATTTTACAACTTTATGTTCCTTTTATTCACTTAGTATTTCTCCCTAACCTTCGCACTCAGTATGTGGGTTTTTAGTCTCTGCTTCTTCTCTTACTCTATAACAGCACGCGCGCTTGTTCACGGGTGATTGCGATAACTTATCGATACCGTTGGGCATTCGCCCTGACTGGCCAGCGGACTGATCTTGCTGATCAATACTGGTAACCTTGCGCACGCCTATTTGAAAACTAGGATTACTTAGGTTTTAGACTTAAACATATATTTGGGAAACTTAATATCTAATCAGGCCTTCAGTGGCTGGGACTTAAATATTGCCTTCAATGGCTGAGATACTATGTATATTGCCTTCAATGGCTGAGATACTATGGTTGAGATGAGAGGCGCCTTTAAGCGTCCTCACGCATCATTGTTGACATTTTTTTTATACTGTGTATTTTAGTTAGCTGTATTCTTGGTTTCCGTTAGCTGGTTAATGGTTTTTGTTGAACATTATATATTATATTTTTAGTTCAAATTTAAATATATACCAGACGATAGGTGTTGAAGAATACATTTATAATTTAGCCCTTTTACAATAAGAATTTTTGTAAAAACCGAATTGGCAGCGCCGACAGAAGAGGCCACAACTTGCGAAATAAAGTGTCTATGTGAACGACGTAAAAATCTGAGACGTGCATTTTAAATTTGGTCTTTCGATCGGTAAACCCTCAACATGGTCCTTCGATGTCAACTGAACAGCAAATGGATTGAAAAAAGTTTTCTCTTTTACTCAGAACTTCACATACACGCTCACATAGACGACGACTTGAGTTGTGTGTGTGTATTCGCGAAAGTTTGCAATATATCGTAATATTGCGAAATTCGGAATCTACGACGCAATAAATGATTTCTCTACGATCTCTGTGAGGTGGAAACAAAAAACTTCAAACCCAAAACAAAATAAAGCGGATAGACCTGCCGACACACCGCGACCCGATCTTTCGACCACAAGGGACACAATTCTAGAAAATCGCAACCAAACACTGGTTGCATCTACACCGGCGATAATAAGCGCATGGAAACCGCATACAGTTCGGAGGAAGTCAGTCCTCCCGCAGTTCAGCCAAGGTGCAACGACTTCAGGTACAGCTTGAGTACTCTAAGAAACAACAGGAGCTACGGGATCAACTGCAAAAGAGGAACAAGAGCGAGCACGGATACCATTTCAACAGGAACAAATGGATCTCGAGCAGCAATTATATTTGGCCCAATTGGGATCCGATGCAGTCAGCCAAATAGATGACAACAATCTGGACAATCTGGAACAATATGACGACGACAACAAAGATGTCCGTACGCGTTAGTGGGTCAATGGAGCTCAACGTAAGCTTAAGTTTCAAAACGATACTATGTCTGAAAACAAATTATCTAACCATAACGATATCGAAACATTCATGGCCAGGCAGACGAACAAACAAGATCTTCCATCGTTTTCAGGGCACCCATTAGAGTGGCCCATATTCTATGCAGAGTTTGAAAATAGTACTAAAACTTGTAATTTCAATGACTATGAAAACTTAAGTAGACTCAGAAAAGCTTTAGGAGGACGTGCCAAAGAATGTGTTCTGGCACTTTTAATTTTATCACCACCATTATCACACTATTATTGAAATCCTAAAAGAGCGTTTTGGAGACTCATGTTATATAATAAGATTGCTCCTTTACAAAATCAAACAGTTCCCAGTTATTAGAGACGACAAATACGACAAACTTTTTGCATTCTATGACATAATCACCAATCTGGTTCACACTTTGCTGAATATCAATGATATAGATCAAATAAGAAACCCTTTAATTTTCGATGAGATTTTAGACAAGCTTGCCATGCATCAACGTATTACCTTCGTAAAATACTATCAAAAGTTAAAAGAAAAAATTGACTAAAAAATAAAAATTTTTCATTCGTGGCTAGGTGAGACTATCAAAGCTGCCACCACTTTAGGATTTGGCCACATTATCAGCAAGTCTAGAGACATCATTTTGACGGTTTCGGGTATTGCTCATATGCTCTTCTTGATGAAGCGTCCACCATTTCCTTAGTTGATGAAATGAAACAAAGCCTTTGAAAATGCAATGGACTAACAATGAAACATATGAACAAGATAACTCTAAGGTAGTCAGCATACGCATCAAAGGCAATGGTTCTAATACTAAGGGTAAGGACTGTTTCTAGTCTCAATTTGCCGCTGCAAACCTTAAATATAGACGACATGACAGACGACTTTCAGTTTTTTAAGAACTTTACCCATTGCTCTTACGACCGGGCACATCCTAGAATTCTAATAGGACAAGACAACTGGTCTCTTATTGTATCACGCAAGTTGAAGTACGAATGGTTAGGTGGGTCGTGCACATCGTTTAACACAACCTGAAAGACAGTCGAACGAGACAAATCATACACTACATGTAACCAACCATTTTCCACAACTGACGATTTGGATGAGCTTCATAACCTAGTAAAGTCTTACTGGTCAACGAACTCTCAACTCAAAAAGACTTTCCTATTTCTGTAGACGACAAAAGATACATAAGTATTGTTGATAATACTTTAAAACAAGTAGGTGACAGGTTTGAGTGCGGACTTTTCCGGAAGAAAGATAACCTACAGCTTCCTGAAAGCTATAATAACGCCATGTCTAGGTTACTATCATGCGAACGTAAAATTGACAAGAACCCCGACTACGGACAAAAATATTTCAAAGTAATGGAATCTTATATTTCAAAAGGGTATTTGAAAAAACTGAACTCGACAGAAGCTAACATTAAAACACCACTGATTTACTATCATCCGCATTTTGGTGTACAAAATATTAACAAACCAGGAAAACTGCGAATAGTGTTTGATGCCGCTTCTAAAAGCCACAACTATTGCTTGAATGATTTTTTACTACCTGGTCCTGACCTTTATAATCAATTATCTTCCGTTCTTATGAACTTCAGAGAAAAGAAAATAGTTTTCGTAGGAGACATTAAAGAAATGTTTCTGCAAATCCAAGTGCCTGAGACAGATAGACATGCTCAAAGAATTCTATGGAGAGGGGATAGAAGACAGGGCCCTCCGGACGTTTATGAAATCCAAGTTATCTTTTTCGGAGCCAAATGCAGTCCGAGTATAGTTCAACAAGTAAGATATCACAACGCGAATGATTTCCAACAGAAGTATCCCAAGGCCTGTCAAGACATTATAACCAAGCATTATATGGATGATTACTTAGGCGGAGCAGATGACATTGACAGTACTGTTCAACTGATCAAAGACATTTCATTTGAACATCAAAAAGGTGGCTTCAAAATGTGTAATTGGATATCAAATTCAGCAGAGGTTCTGCATCAAATAAATACTGTCAATGGTCAAAATAAAGCTCAGTCTTCTCATAAAATCAAAACATATACAGAAGAACGTGTGCTAGGGCTAATGTGGAATTACGAAACCGACACATTCACCTACAATCTTCAATTTACAACATCACATCATGAAATGATTAATATGTCCTGGCGACCCACCAAGCGAGAGATTCTAAAGATTGCAATGTTGATTTCGATGCATTGGGTTTCCTCTCAAATATTCTCATAACTAACAAAATACTTTTGCAAGCTATATGGGATAGAGGTATTGGCTGGGACGACCAAATCATTGACGATCATTTTGTGATTTGGAAAACACTTCGAGATTCTTCTTCGAAAAATCCGAAACTTTGCAATCCCCAGACTTATGACAACATTGTCAATCACAGAATGCGACATTTAGTTGCACATATTTACTGACGCATCGAAATATGCATATGCAGCATGCACTTACATTCGATTTGAAAAAAAATGTGGCAATCGATTGCATGTTGATAACAGCGAAGTCACAAGTCGCTCCTCTTAAGCCTATGTCGATCCCAAGATTGGAATTACAGGGTGCTTTATTAGGTGCAAGACTAAGCAAAGCACTACTAGAAACATTAAATTTGAAAATAAATAAAATATATTTGTGGACGGACTCTCAGTAAGAGATTTAAAACCTTCGTATCCCAGCGGTTACGTGAAATTCAAGAACTAACCAACGTTCGTGATTGGAGATAGATATCAAAATTAATCCCGCTGATGAAGCCACAAGGGTCGCAAAGGTAGATTTGGAAAAGAACAATTCGTGGATAAAAGGCCCAGATGACGACACAAACGAATACGTAAATGAAATATCTGAAGCAAAACGTCCATTTGTTTTACCTGATGTAAGCAGATTCTCCAGTTGGACAAGGTTTTTACGAACAACCGCTTGGCTACTTCGATTTGTGAAAAATCTCAGGAGCAGCAAAGAACTTCGCCTTTATGGCGAACTTACAGCTAATGAGTTAGTTGATGCCGAAAATGTAATTCACAGAAAAATTCCATCGGATTCCTTTCTAGCTGAAATTCAAAGTCTACAAAAAGGAGAGCCAATAGGGAACTCAAGTCGCTTAAAAGCTTGGCCATTATATTTTACAACCGACGGACTACTCAGATTAAAAGGTAGATTGGACAATTTGAATGACGTGGACTATAACATGAACGCAAAGAATCCGATACTTCCTAGTAACGACCATCCAATCACTGCGCTGCTGATCTTTTTTTACCATAAACAAAATTGTCATATTTTTACTGAAACGATCATTTCCAATCTTAGAATGAAATATTGGATAATTAGATGTAGAATACGGTGAAAAAAATAATTCGTGAGTGTCAATTTTGTAAGAATAGACGTACAAAGCTACAGACAGCTCTAATTGGACAGCTTCCTAAATGCAGAATTGAACGAACAGAAAGAGCTTACCTAAAAATTGGAATAGATTACTTCGGTCCCATCGAGGTATTGGTAAACAGATGACTTCTGTAAAAAGGTATGGTGTAATTTTTACTTGTATGACCACTCGTGCAGTTCATTTAGAAATAGCAGAGGACTTGTCTTGTAATGCATTTATGCATGTGTTTCGTCAGTTTGGGCGTTGGCTTTCCAATAGAACTATACTCACATAATGGGACTAATTTTAAGCGAGCAAGTAATGATCTTAAGATAATAATTGACAATTGGTCAAATGACGAATTGACACAGTTCTTACCCCATTGTCGCCTCATATGGGAGGAGCCTGGGAGAGATTAATTCAATCTATTAAAAAATATTTATGTTTTTTACTTATAGAACGGATCCCAAAAGAGTACACACTTAAAACTTTGTTTTGCGAAATTGAATTCATGATGAACAGTCGTCCACTCATGTTTGTGTCATCTGATTTACTTCTTCTGGCCTTTTACGCCAAATAATATATTAATTGGTACAAATTTCCGAGAATCTTTCCATTCTGATGAGCGGATGGAGACCTAAAATTGTTAAATATGTGGAAGTATTCTCAGAGACTGGCTGATATTTTTTGGGTCAAGTGGAGAAAAGAATACAGGCAATATATGCTGTATAGCCGTAAATGAATTAAAAAATTTGATTTAAAGGAAGGTGTGCTGGTTATGGATGCAGATTTACCAAAAAACGTTTGGCCAAAGGGTATTATTGTAAAACTTATCCTGCCAAAGATAAGACTGTTCGAAATGTAGACGTTAAGATAAAAGGAAACATCTACAAGAGACCCAGTGTTAAGTTAATTAAATTTGATGTTAAGAAAATAATGTATGAACTTAAGTATTGCCAACCTAATTATAATGCAATACTTGGGAGGAGAATGTTGAACAAATATATATTTTTAGTTCAAATTTAAATATATAACAGACGATCAGAATACATTTTAAATGAAGACAGTACCAAGCATCGTTCTACGGTTGGCCAGGGGGGCTAAATTAATCAACAGAAGTCAACTAGAATAAGAAGGTAATATAAGATTTGCATCCTAGTTTAGGCGCCGTAAAGCAAAAAGAAGAAAGTTTTTTGTACTGATTCAATACGACCAATATGTTTTCCGTATTGTGGACTCCAGACGGGAGACCCATACTCCAGAATCGGACGGACTAACGAAATAAATAAAGTTTTAGTTAAATAAGGATCATCGAATTCTTTTGACCACCTTTTAATACATCCAAGCACTCCTCTGGCTTTATTAACCATGGACGAAATGTGGTTTGAAAATATTAGTTTGGGGTCCAAGAGAACGCCAAGATCGTTTACAAGAGTTTTCTATCCAAAGAGCTGCCACTTAATGTGTAAGTCGCTATAGGATACTCGATAAAAAGTCATCAGCTTACACTTGGATGCGTTTAAATTTAGTAAATTATCTCGGCACCAGTTTTGAAAATTATCTAAATCGGATTGCAAGTCTAAATGGCAGGAAATGTCCTTATACTGCAGGCACAACTTAACATCATCTGCGTACATAAGTACGCGAGAATGACTTATAATTAATGGAAGATCGTTAGTAAATAATGTAAAAAGTAACGGACCCAGATGGCTCCCTTGTAGGACACCGGAGGTAACACGGAGAATTTCAGAAATTGAATTTTTAAAAAGGACCCTTTGTGACCTGCCATTCAGATAACTTGAAATCCAAGTCAAGTTTTTGAGCAAGAAGTAAGTGATTTACAGAGTCAAACGCTTTAATAAAGTCAGTGTAAATGATGTCTGTTTAAAAAATACTATTAAAGCCTTTTATCACAAATGTAGTGAGCTCTAGAAGGTTTGTGATTGTGGATCTACGTTTATTAAATCCGTGTTGACACGGAGAAACGATTGATCTACAAAGGTGCTGCAAATGAGGAGTAATGATTTTTTCAAAAAGCTTAGGAATAGCTGACAACTTAGAAATACCTCTGTAGTTACTGGCTTCTAACTTGTTACCTTTTTTGAAAATAGGAATAACAAATGATTCCTTCCAAATATTTGGGAATTGGGGAGTTTCTAGAGATAAGCTAAACAACTTGTGAAGAGGTTTGCACAGTGCCTTAGCGAAATACCTAAGCATGCATCCAGGAATACCATCGGGCCCTGGCGAATAAACAGGATTAATACGATCCAGAGGAAGAGAGCTTTCTGTTAAATTGGGACAGAATATGAGGTTTGACTTGGACATGGTGTAAGAATAAGGCTGTGATGAATAATCTGAAGTAGAGTAAGTCGTTTGAAAAATTGGGCAAATAAATCGGCTATTGCCTGATCTGTGGTTGCCGTCATGTTTTCGAACGACAGCGAGGAAGGAAAAGAATTAGATTTACGCTTGGTGTTAACAAAATTATAAAACTGTTTCGGGTCCTGAGAGAACTGGACCTTACAACGGTTTAAGTAACTATTATAACACTTAGCATTAAGCACGGTAAATCTTGACCGAGCACTTAAATATGTAGTAAAAACAGATTGAGTACCGAAATTTTTATATTTCCTAAAAAGTCTGAACTTTACATTTCTTAAGTGTGTCAACTCTTTTCTAAACCAAGGTGATTTATTGGAAGTTGACGGATAGTACCACGGAACACAGGAATTAAGAAATGAGTTTATTGCAATGTAAAAAACATTAACTGCATCGGACATATTATTGAATAAGTAAAGATCAAAACAATTAAAGTCAGAAATAAAATTATTTAGCCTCAGAAAGTCTGCCCTACGAAAACAATGTATTCGTTTGGATAATTTTTCTGATTTTTCTTCTATAACTCTACCCGTATCTAATTAAAGTTCGATTGTAGGGTGATATGGATCTTCAGGTTGCGTGAGTGGTGCTACTCTACCTTCATGATTTGATACAAAACACAAATCAAGTAGGCGACCTAATGAATTTCGAACATGGTTTACTTCAGATAGAGATATGTCAAGTAGGCCGTCAATAAAATCATGCTGTGCTATAGGTAGTAAGGCATTCGATCCATCCTCAGTGGACCAAGTAATTCCAGGTATATTAAAATCACCTAGAACTACCAACTGATCCCTGTCGGAAAGCTTATTTGCAACAAACTTAATAACGGAAAGGTGATTTAAAAAATCAGGAAGTTCAGACAACGGCGGAATATATGAGCAAGTTATGTATATAGAGATACCAGGAAGCGATAACTTTACACAAATAAATTCAATGGTATTGAATTCATCAAAAAATAACTCCTCAGACGTGAGGTTTGAATCAACTCCAATTAAGACTCCACCTCCCCGTCTAGTGGGACGGTCATATCTATATATTGTGTACTTACCTGGAAAAACTTCGGAGCTAAAGTTCTCCGGCTTTAACCAGGTTTCTGTAAACACAATAATATGATATGCAAATAAAAGGCTATCGGAATACAATTTAGTGAGCTTGCTATGCAAACCTCTTGCATTGTGACAGGAAAGAAGGAGGTTAGAAGTTAGTTTTGGACCTAGGTTGGACCTCGACCAGGAAGTTTTACTGGGCCGCTTCTTCTTTATCTTAGCCTCGAACTCTTTTACAACCATATTATCCGGCCAAAAGTCGCCCGAGCATATGGCTTAAAAAATCTCGTTAGGAACAGTTATCTTGAAAAATGAAATGTCTCTAGCATAATAAAACTTAAACTTTTCCACATTTGCACTATTACAATCGGCTTTTGTTTTGTCTTGTATATAAGACAATACATCAGAATATGTTTGATCAGGGAAAAGCCGAGCAACGAAAATTTGTTTCTTTAGTGCAACCACTGAAAGTGATTTTGGTGGAGCAGACATTGTTTCTGCAAAATCAACTTGAGACGGTTGTCCGGACTCAGTATTCCCTTGTGGTGGTGATGCTACATTCTGAGAGATAGGTGGATCCACTAATTATGAATCCACTACGGACAAATCGGAATTCTTAGAAGTCCATGGTTGCATGCATTCTGTTACGGATTGTTCGGATACCGAATCTTTTTAGCTGCTGATCTTAGCAACATTTGATGGTTTGCTGCAATCAGCTGCTGATCCGCCGGAATGCTCTGTTGTTCTTTTGATTTCGGTTGCGGGGTGTTCCCCTTTTGCTGCTTCCCACCAGCGGCCTTTTTGCGCTTAGTGGACTCTTCTAATAGCTTACGACTATTAAACTGCGAATCCAGCGCAGAGAGGAGATCATCAGCTCGGCGAAAACTATCTCTAGCAACTCCGAAACGGCTAATCAACCCCATCAGGCCGCCTTTAGTTTGGCGCATGAACGATTTCATCTCGTTCGCAACCTCGACAAACTGCAAATTGGGCCCCTTTGAAAGGTCATCACTTGTCCGGCCAGTAAAACCGGCGCACTTGGTGTGCACCATATTTTCACACAGCCAGCAAGTCATATTAGACTGATCAGCCCTAATTATTATTATTCATTTTATCTATTGGAACCACTGTACCAAGAAAACGAATTGAAATTTATAAGCGAGCAGTTATAAGTACCGCAAGAGCGCAGAAACTGCACGCTTAGAACGTTCAAAGCAAAGAGAGCGAGAGAGCGGGAGCGTAAATTAGTTAAAGTGCATGTAAAAGCAACATTAAAAACAGCACTACGACTTACGATGGTCAACGCACGAAAGAGAAACGGCGCACAAAAGAAAAGAAAGAACAGAATTACGAAATTAAACAAATTTTTTAGTGTTATTACACAAGGAGTTTAAATGTATGTTTGAATTAACTGAAAGAAAATGAAAATTGTTTTGATAAAACCCACCGATTGGAATAAACAAAACAAACAAGAGAGAACGCTATAGTCGGGTGCCCCGACTATCAGATACCCGTTACTCAGGTAAAGGGAGTGCGAGGGAGATGGAGATAGAAACTTTGATCACGCATAACTTTTTAACGAATGGTCCGATTTGAAAAATTTCTTCTACATTTCGATAGGTATTGATAAACACAATAAAACTGCATTTTTACTTTTCCGAAATATTTAAATTTTTAAAATCGTATGTGTATTGTGGGCGTTAAAGGGGGCGTGGCACCATTTTTAAACAAACTTGCCCTGCTTAGGAACTTCTAAAATCTACATGAAAAATGCCAATCTTCTAGCTTTTATAGTTTTCGAGATCTCAGCGTTCATACGGACGGACAGACAGTCGGACAGACGGACATGGCTAGATCGACTCGGCTAGTGATCCTGATCAAGAATATATATACTTTATAGGGTCGGAAACGCTTCCTTCTAGCTGTTACATACTTTTGCACGAATACAATATAGCATTTTACTCTACGAGTAACGGTTATAAAAAGACGACCGTTCACTTTGATAGTCACAGACGATTGAATAACATATCTTACGCAAAGGGATCTTCTTGGCTCGACCAACACAAAACTTTTATATGAGCTCCGAGAACTTTTATATGAGACCGATTACGTCTGGTCATAAGTACGACTTGAAAATGAAAGACATTAAGCTAGGCATTCAAACTCGACTCTTAGTTAGATATATAAAGAAATTATCCCTTCCGATCGATGGGTTTAATCTGACAGAATATTTAGAATATTTCCCTAGCTAATCTAATAACTATTGATTAATTCTTTTTGTGAATAAATGTGCTAAATTTAAAACGCATATTTTTTTCCATGGTTTTATTCAGACTTCTCCAGTTAGCCTACCTCAACATGGAATTCTCACCATGCTTTGCTATATTCTTCAAGGAATTTACTATCGTTGCAATAGCTAAAACTACGAATTTAGCTTGTCATTTTTAGTTCTGGTAAAAAGGTACACCATTTTCCAGTATATAGGCAAAGGCAAACATTCAAAGTTAAAAAGTATTTTTAAAATTTAATTAAGACTATTTATAATTTTATCCCTGACTACGAAAATTACTCATAACATATTTTTATGATACCTTTTTTATAAAGTGTAACTTATTATTCATTTCTTATCTCCTGTTAAATGATATTTGTATTTGGATTAAATTTTTTTTTTATATTTAACCTTCATCAATTTTAAGGTGGGAAATTCACCTTTTTAGACATATGTACATGAAATAAGCTTATGGCAGTCTTTGGATATATGACAAACAAATATTAATTATTAATACAATAAACTTTTATGATATTATCAACGGTATCAGCAAAGAAGAGAAAACAAAATTTTGAAATAGTTATTTTGTTTTTATACCCTTGCAGAGGGTATTATAATTTTGGTCAAAAGTGTGCAACGCAGTGAAGGAGAAATCTCCGACCCTATAAAGTATATATATTCTTGATCAGGATCACCTCCTGAGTTGATATAGCCATGTCCGTCTGTCCGTCTGTCTGTCCGTCTGTCTGTCCGTCTGTCTGTCCGTCTGTCTGTCCGTCTGTCTGGCCGTCTGTCTGTCCGTCTGTCTGTCTGTCTGTCTGTCCGTCTGTCTGTTTCTACGCGAACTAGTCTCTCAGTTTTAAAGATATCGAATTGAAACTTTGCACACACCCTTATTTCCTTTGCACGCAGTATATAAGTTTGAACGGCCGGGATCGGCCGACTATATCCTATAGCTGCCATATAACTGATTGATCGGAAATGCAATAACTTTGGTGTTTGTAAAGTAAGGAAGTTGGGATTTTCTATGGGTATTATATTTGGCCAATCAATCTGACATACCAAATTTCATAAGGATCGGCCGACTATATCCTATAGCAGCTATATAACTGATTGATCGGAAATGTCATAACTTTGGTGTTTGTAAAGTTAGAAAGTTGGGATTTTCTATGGGTTTTATATTTGGCCAATCAATCCGACCTACCAAATTTCATAAGGATCGGCCGACTATATCCTATAGCTGCCATATAACTGAACGATTGGAAATGCCATAACTTTGGTGTTTTTAAAGTTAGAAAGTTGGGATTTTTTATGAGTATTAAGAATGCATCATATGAATAATTTTGGAGAATATAATTTACAAAATATTCAGCAAGGGTATATCAACTTCGGCTCCGCCCGAAGTTAGCTTTCCTTTCTTGTTATTTTTAATGCTTTATAGTGTTTTGGTGACAAAAATATATATTCAGTGATTTTGAATTAACCAAATATAATTACCTTCAAAGAATGTGTTTTGACAGCACTCCTTACATTTATTAGCAACATGTGCAAAAACAAATTTATTGTTTAAAGACCTCCATATTGAGTACACAGAAGCCTTAGTAAAAGCATCTACAAACCGGACAATGTCTTCGTCAAATACAACAAACGTCTAATCACAAAAAAAGAGTTATTTAAAAAATGTACCAACAGAAAGTAAGTTAAAATGTTACCTCACAGTGCGTAACCTCAATAGATATAGTAATCTTGAGCAAGAGGTCATCAAACGGCAATTCCTTCTCTTGTAGCACTTTTTTCCTTAATCCTGTATCAACCACATCTTGACCTTGTTTTTCTTTTAATGATTTAGTATTTATTCCCACAAAACTGGTATAATCAGCGCTTTGTAGCAGTTGAAACTCAAACTTATCGTTCCAAAATATGCAGATAGTAGTTTCGTTTAAATATGTTCCTACTGTTTAAGAATTGTACATATTAAGGGGTTTATATATTCAAAATCATATTTGCATATTTACTAATTGCACTTAAGACAAGTGACCAACTCTGGTCGATAAGCATTTTGACTTTGCACTGGCAAGCCTTGTATTGAAACAACGATTTTCATTTGCAAAGAACCGCACCAAATAGTGGCAATGAATTTCTAAAAAGTTTCTTGACTTTGAGTTTATTTGTTAATCAATTAGATAATTGAATAATTGGCTTGCATGTTATGTCTAACAAATTATTTGAGTTTATTTGCAGTACAAATTATATGGTATTTTCCATAGCCCAAGAAAACGACATTCGTATGATTAGAGGAACTAAACGAAAAACGTACTACGTTGTTATTTAATACTTTCGAAATAAAAAAAAGTTAGGCCTTCTGAAATTCTTGTAACTTTATTGACAGAACTGACATATGTGCTGCAATTAATGAAAATAGTAAAGAATTTTGATTTATTCCACACTACCAGAAATTACCCAAAAATGCAAGAAAATAATTTTCTCTTAGTTACAAAAAAATTGCATCTTTCCAGGAAGCGCACATTTCCGATTCTATAAGGTAACTACATATATTCTTGATCAGTTTCACCAGCCAGTTGATCTAGCCATGTAAAATAATTGTATAGAATATTTATATTCTCCGAAATATGGTATTTTTAGCAACTTTAGAAATAACGAGGACGGAAGCTAACTTCGGCAAGCCGAAGTTTTAATACCCTTGCAGACTTTGACGAAATTGCTAAAAGTGAAAAAGTAGCGAAAGGAATAAGGTATACATAAGTAAACTAGATTTGCATCGTTTCAAGTCAATTGATTTTATACTGCAAAAATGTCATATACAAATAGAAAAAAAGGGATACTTTCGCAGCCTTTAACAATTTTTCCTATCTCCTTTAAGATATAGACTTCCGAGCGGCAAGCGCTTTTACCCTAATCAAGATATGCGTAAATAAATAAGAATTGGAAAATTTTATGTTAGTAGCTTACACACTGCGCGAAATATTCTGATAATCATCAAATTTGGACCGATTTCACCCTATTGTTCCTATGGGAGCTATAGGATATAGACGTCCTATCGGCACGCGCTTTCACCTTGATCAATGTATGCATAAAAAAATAGGATTTGGAAAGATTCATGTCAATAGCTTGTATACTGCGTGAAATATCCTAAAAATCATTAAATTTTAACCGATTTTACCCTTTTGTTCCTATGGGAGCTATAGGACATAGACGTCCGATCGTCACGCGCTTTTACTCTGATCAAGGTTCGCATAAAAAAATAAGATTTGGAAAGATTTATGTCAATAGCTTTTACACTGCGCGAAATATCTTCCATTCTTGCAAGTTATATCCGATTGTTCCTATGGGAGCTATAGGATATAGACATCCGATCGGGGCGGTTTTCAAACTTGATCTGCGTACACTTGTTTTAGGACGACTGTGAAAGTTTCAGATCGCTAGCTTTTAAACTGAGCTCGCAAACGGTATTGAAACAGACAGACAGACGGACAGACGGACGGACGGACAGACGGACAGACGGACATGGCTATATCGACTCCCCTATTGATCCTGATCAAGAATATATATACTTTATAGGGTCGGAAACGTCTCCTTCACTGCGTTACAAACTTCTGACTAAAATTATAATACCCTCTGCAAGGGTTTAAAAAAAGATTAGCTATACGTAATTCATTTAATTTTTAAATAGCGGATGTAGTATGTACTTGTCTGATTGGCAGCAACTTTTACCCTGAGCAAGGTGTACATAAATAAATTAGATAAATTGCATAGTTTCATGCCAATAGCTTTTATACTGCAAAATTGTCATATACAAATAGGGAAAAAAGGGATATTTTCGCAGCCTTTAACAATTTTTCCTACGGAAGCTATACGATATAGACGTCCAATCGGCAAGCGCTTTTACCCTGATCAAGGTATGCGTAAATAAATAAGACTTGGAAAAATGTGTGTCAATAGCTTATACACTGCGCGAAATATTCTAAAAAACATGAAATTTTGACCGATTTCACCGTATTGTTCCTATGGGAGCTATAGGATATAGACGTCCGATCAGCACGCGCTTTTACCTTGATGAATGAATGCATAAAAAATACGATTTGAAAAAATGTACAGCAATAGCTTTTACACATCGCGAAATATTCTGAAAAACATCAAATTTGGACCGATTTTACCCTATTGTTCCTATGGGAGCTATAGGATATAGACGTCCGATCGTCACGCGCTTTTACCCTGATCAAGGTACGCATAAAAAAATAAGATTTGGAAAGATTTATGTCAATAGCTTTTACACTGCGCGAAATATCCTAAAAATCATTAAATTTTAACCGATTTTACCCTATTGTTCCTATGGGAGCTATAGGATATAGACGTCCGATCGCCACGCGCTTTTACCCTAATCAAGGTATGCATAAAAAAATACGATTTGTAAAGATTAATGTCAATAGCTTTTACACTGCGCGAAATATCATAAATTCTTGCAAGATATATCCAATTGTTCCTATGGGAGCTATAGGATATAGACGTCCGATCGGGGCGATTTTCAAACTTGATCTGCGTACACATGTTTTAGGACGATTGTGAAAGTTTCAGATCGCTAGCTTTTAAACTGAGCTCGCAAACGGTATTGAAACAGACGGACAGACGGACAGACGGACATGGCTATATCGACTCCCCTATTGATCCTGATCAAGAATATATATACTTTATGGGGTCGGAAACGTCTCCTTCACTGCGTTACAAACTTCTGACCAAAATTATAATACCCTCTGCAAGGGTATAAAAATGTCATATACAAATAGAAAAAAAGGGATACTTTCGCAGCCTTTAACAATTTTTCCTATCTCCTTTAAGATATAGACTTCCGAGCGGCAAGCGCTTTTACCCTAATCAAGATATGCGTAAATAAATAAGAATTGGAAAATTTTATGTTAGTAGCTTACACACTGCGCGAAATATTCTGATAATCATCAAATTTGGACCGATTTCACCCTATTGTTCCTATGGGAGCTATAGGATATAGACGTCCGATCGGCACGCGCTTTCACCTTGATCAATGTATGCATAAAAAATAGGATTTGGAAAGATTCATGTCAATAGCTTGTATACTGCGTGAAATATCCTAAAAATCATTAAATTTTAACCGATTTTACCCTTTTGTTCCTATGGGAGCTATAGGATATAGACGTCCGATCGTCACGCGCTTTTACTCTGATCAAGGTTCGCATAAAAAAATAAGATTTGGAAAGATTTATGTCAATTGCTTTTACACTGCGCGAAATATCTTCCATTCTTGCAAGTTATATCCGATTGTTCCTATGGGAGCTATAGGATATAGACATCCGATCGGGGCGGTTTTCAAACTTGATCTGCGTACACTTGTTTTAGGACGACTGTGAAAGTTTCAGATCGCTAGCTTTTAAACTGAGCTCGCAAACGGTATTGAAACAGACGGACAGACGGACAGACGGACAGACGGACGGACGGACAGACGGACAGACGGACATGGCTATATCGACTCCCCTATTGATCCTGATCAAGAATATATATACTTTATAGGGTCGGAAACGTCTCCTTCACTGCGTTACAAACTTCTGACCAAAATTATAATACCCTCTGCAAGGGTATAAAAACTATCGGGAATAAGGTAATTAAAATGATGATTTTCTTTTTCTGAACATTTATCCATAAACTCCAAGATATAGAAATTTTAAAAGATTTCAGAGTAAGTTTTACTTTTGTAAAAAATCGACGACTACATCAAATCGCTTTCATAAGAAATATCAAAAAATTAATCGGAAAATCAGCATAGGTTTATTTTTTTTAAGAATCAAAATAAAAAAAAAAGAATATTTCTTGTTTTAAAATTTATATATTTTTAATAATTAAATTTTTAGATTAATGTTTCTTAAATGCGCGTTGCATTAGTGTTGTTTTGCAATGAATGCTGAACTGAATGCTCAAATTTGCGTCCAAGTAGTCATTATTTTAACTTACTATTTATACCCGTTACTCGTAGAGTAAAAGGTATTCGTGCAAAAGTATGTAACAGGTAGAAGGAAGCGTTTCCGACCCTATAAAGTAAATATATTCTTGTTCAGGATCACTAGCCGAGTCGATCTAGCCATGTCCGTCTGTCCGTCTGTCTGTCCGTCTGTCTGTCCGTCTGTCTGTCCGTATGAACGCTGAGATCTCGGAAACTATAAAAGCTAGAAGATTGGCATTTTGCATGTAGATTTTAGGAGTTCCTACGCAGCGCAAGTTTGTTTCAAAATGGTGCCACGCCCCTCTGACGCCCACTAGCCACAAGCTGTGGCCACAGTTTTGATGCTATTATGAAAATTTTAATTGATATGAATTCGTTTCGTCAATACCTATCGATTGGCCTAATAAAAGTTTGCCGCGTCCACTCTAACGCCCAAAAACCCATTAAACGCTTAAGCCTGGCTAGCGCCTACATTTCCGACTTTCATGGCGCCATCTAACGGATGACTTTGGAACAGCTGGCCAAGGTGCTCAACAGAGTCAACGTTAATTCTCGATAAGGTTTTCTATTAAAGGAAATTGCGATGGTTTTCATTTGTCAATACCGAACTATATCCCAAGAACTATGCAAATCAAATCTAGTTAGCCAAATTGGAGGTCTGAGTCAAACAATGGCGTATGTGTATGTATGTAAGCATATACATATGTATGTATTTACATTGTACACAGTTGCAATTGCCCGGCAAAGATAACTCCTTTCAAAGAAAGCTATTCGCTATACCCGTTACTCGTGTTGTGCAAACATTTAGACTTTAATATACGTAATACTATTTAAGAGTGTATGTGTTTAGCCAATATAAGTATGTATGTTTAATATTTCTAGTCAATTTATTGCACTCAAAAACATAAACATAAACACAGCTGCTGGTGCAGGACAACAGCAGCGCTGGTGCTGATGCTCATGCTGTAAAGCTGCCAGCACTAAGAGATCGCCGAATTCAAATTGATAATTTGAACTTTTTGTCCTTTTTCCTGTCGTCACTCTAATTCACATTATGTTAATGCAAAATCTAAATCATTTGAAATGGGGCGCGCATTTTGTCTCTTTTTGCTCCTATTCGTATCTCACAAGTGCATTCACCTGCGCTAGAGAGAGAGACGGAAGATGTGCTAGGTAGAATGCAAAGTTCTAGAAGGCACGGTTCGCTGTTAGCAAAAAGGGCGGGAAACCCTGCAAGTAAATTGGCGGTTATGAACTTTGCAGAGCTGCAAACTATTCTGCTCTCGCTTTAGTCTACGACTAACCATCGTATGTGATCTCTCTTCTCGTCTGCGATTGCGATTTTTGTCAGTTTTGCCTATCTTAAAACAAATCTCCCTTAACGTAAACTATCCATTTTTACTTGCATTTTTGTAAACTCATTAAACTAATTTTTCTGTGCTTAAAACTAACGTAAATTTTGTAAACAAATTGTTACGCGGTCGCGAGTGGTTGCTGCCTCTGCCGATTTGCTGCCGACGTCGCTGCCGTTGTTTGCTTTAACGTAGATTTTTGTTAATAATAATATAAGATTAAGTCTTTTTCAAGACTTACTCTTAAATTATTATTATTCATATTTTTCACATTTGCAAATTTTTAACGTAATTTATTTGTTGCCGCTCTGCCCCTTTTAACGTAGATTTGTTAATAATAATATAAGATTAAGTCTTTTTCAAGACTTACTCTTAAATTATTATTATTCATATTTTTCACATTTGCAAATTTTTAGCGTAATTCATTTTTTGCCGCTCTGCCCCTTTTAACGTAGATTTGTTAATAATAGTATAAGATTAAGTCTTTTTCAAGACTTGCTCTTAGATTATTATTATTCATATATTTAACTTTTGCAAATTATTAACGTAATTCATTTTCAATCGCTCTGCCCCTTTACCCGTATATAAATAAAAGAATTCAGCCTTTTTTAAGGCTTATTCTTATATTTCTATACATTTACGTATTTATCTTAGTAATAGTACTATAAGTCTAAGTCTTTTTTAAGACTTACACTTATAATTCTATTATTTATTTCATTTATATTAACTATATTATATTATAAAATTTATATTATATAAATATAAGAATTTAGCTTTTTTAAAGCTTTATTCTTATATTTCTATTAATATACCTAATCAGCGTATCGGAGTAGCCATATAAATTTAAGATTTTAAAAATGCCTCGTTTGAATAGACCCACTGCATCTCAGCGGGCTAGGAACCAATTGTTGAGAAATAGGGCCAATAGGGAAAACCAGAGTATGCAGAGATGGAGAGGGTAGAAAATTCTGAATCTCAGCGTAGGAGAAGGGAAAATGCAGTAGGAATTCAGAGCAGGGTGTAAATACAGCGTCTCGTAGGTCAAGACGCTTGAATCCGAACACTCGTGCGGGTGACCAGGAAGCAGATACTGCAAGACGTAGGGAAATTCGCTTGGATCCCGTTCTTCGTGCCGGAGAGCAAGCAGCCGACACTCGGCGTCGCTTTATTAGGCGAAGAAACACCGATGAAAGAGCTACAGACCAGGTTGTTAATACCGCTGACCATCGGTTAAGGCGCTTGGATCCCGTTTTTCGTGCGGGTGAACAAGAAGCAGATGCTGAAAGACGTAGG
The DNA here is from genome assembly GCF_018152115.1 of Drosophila rhopaloa. Lineage (NCBI taxonomy): Eukaryota > Metazoa > Arthropoda > Insecta > Diptera > Drosophilidae > Drosophila > Drosophila rhopaloa. The sequence continues at coordinate 32,471 of NW_025335041.1, read as the reverse complement.
GAAACTCGCTCGAACCCCGTTCTTCGTGCGGATGAACGAGCAGCCGATACTCGGCGTCGCGCTATAAGGCGACAAGTTAGAGAAGTCCGAGCTACCGAGCAAGTTGGTAATACCGCTGACCATCGGTTAAGGCGCTTGGATCCCGCTTTCCGTGCGAGTCAGCAGGCAGCCGATACTCGGCGTCGCGCTATAAGGCGACAAGTTAGAGAAGTCCGAGCTACCGAGCATGTTGGTAATACCGCTGACCATCGGTTAATGCGCTTGGATCCCGTTCTGCGTGCGAGTCAGCAAGCAGCCGATACTCGGCGTCGCGCTTTAAGGCGATAAATTAGGCAAGTCCGAACTACAGAGCAGGTCCGAAATACTGCTGACAGTTCGGAAAGGCGCTTGGATCCTGATTTCCGTGCGGGTGAACAAGAAGCCGATGCTCGGCGGCGTTCTCTGAGGCGGTTGGATGCTACGTATCGTGCGGGTGAGCAAGAAGCAAATACCCTGCAACGAGCGCAGGCAAGATCAACTCAGGATCGCTTATTGCAAAGAGCGCAGGATAGGTTTAGGAGAGCTACGGCTAGGAGTTTTAGGGAACGTAGGGCCGTCGAGCAGGCGAGAAATACACTGGCTCGACGAAGTGCTCGTATAGCTGCTCGACAAGCAACTATCGATGCCATTCGAAATATTAGTCAGAGAGTTAGTCAGTATAGAAGTCTCAGTGGCAATAGGGATGCAGAAAACCTTCGGAACGCAAACCGAAGTCAGGAGATTCGACTTGATTTATCCCAGGGAAATAGGACTCCTAGAAATATACCTATTGGATTGGATGCTCACATAGCCAAATTCAATAGGTTAGTAAAACTTGGCCCCGATCAGATTTGCTTCTGCTGCAAGGGATTGTGGTTCCCCAAGCAAATACGTAAGCTTTCTAGAGCCTATTTGGAAGAAAATTGCGAGTTTAAGGAAGAGATTTACCAGAATGCAAGCCAGCTTGCTTTCACTGGAGAATCCATTAAGTTCTGTGGCATATGCCACTGCAATATAGAAGCCGGGAGAAAGCCCAAAGGTGCCATTTCCAACGGCCTAGACTTCCCAGAAATTTCTCATTCCTTGAGGGGGCTTACTCCCTTGGAGCAGCGACTGATTTCACCTCGCCTTCCATTTATGATAATTAAGTCGATAGGTCATGAGCGTCAGAGTGTAATAAAAGGAGCTGTTGTAAATGTCCCCATTCCGGTTAGCAACATCGTGACGTCCCTTCCACGAGCTTTCCACGAGGCAGAGGTTGTACAGCTCCACCTCAAGCGAAGAATGGAGTACGGACATGATTTCATGGCAGAGACCATTAGGCCTTCCAAAATTGCTGACGCTATCAGGTACTTAGTTAGTACAGAGCTTTACAGAAAGCACAATGTGTCAGTGAACGAGCAGTGGATCTCTGATTTCACATCCGAAACTGTTCCATTCGTAGCTTCTCAAGCGGACTTAGCCTTTGTAGAGGGACAACTAGCCATCCAGCAGGAGGATGTAAACTTGGAGGCGGGAAATTCCGAAGAGAAAGAAGAAGCCGAAGAGCTAAATCCTGGAGGACAGGAAACTCTGCTTGAGAATAACCAGGCACACAATGTAGGAATTCCGAGAATCACAATGGCTCCAGGTGAGGGCCAAAAGCCTCTCGACGTGATTCTCGTTGTCGACTCCGAAGAATTGGCGTTCCCAAGCATTTATGCTGGCGTCAAGAGACCATCTTCGGAAAGTTATACAACCATAGTTAGATCAGAGCTTAGGAACGTAGATAGAAGAGGTTGTAGAACTGACAAGTTGTTCTTCAATTATAAGAAGTTGGAATTGTTGAAAATTCGAAACAACACCAGGAAGCGATAACTTTACACAAATAAATTCAATGGTATTGAATTCATCAAAAAATAACTCCTCAGACGTGAGGTTTGAATCAACTCCAATTAAGACTCCACCTCCCCGTCTAGTGGGACGGTCATATCTATATATTGTGTACTTACCTGGAAAAACTTCGGAGCTAAAGTTCTCCGGCTTTAACTAGGTTTCTGTAAACACAATAATATGATATGATATAAAGGCTATCGGAATACAATTTAGTGAGCTTGCTATGCAAACCTCTTGCATTCTGACAGGAAAGAAGGAGGTTAGAAGTTAGTTTTGGACCTAGGTTGGACCTCGACCAGGAAGTTTTACTGGGCCGCTTCTTCTTTATCTTAGCCTCGAACTCTTTTACAACCATATTATCCGGCCAAAAGTCGCCCGAGCATATGGCTTCAAAAATCTCGTTAGGAACAGTTATCTTGAAAAATGAAATGTCTCTAGCATAATAAAACTTAAACTTTTCCACATTTGCACTATTACAATCGGCTTTTGTTTTGTCTTGTATATAAGACAATACATCAGAATATGTTTGATCAGGAAAAGCCGAGCAACGAAAATTTGTTTCTTTAGTGCAACCACTGAAAGTGATTTTGGTGGAGCAGACATTGTTTCTGCAAAATCAACTTGAGCCGGTTGTCCGGACTCAGTATTCCCTTGTGGTGGTGATGCTACATTCTGAGAGATAGGTGGATCCACTAATTATGAATCCACTACGGACAAATCGGAATTCTTAGAAGTCCATGGTTGCATGCATTCTGTTACGGATTGTTTGGATACCGAATCTTTTTTAGCTGCTGATCTTAGCAACATTTGATGGTTTGCTGCAATCAGCTGCTGATCCGCCGGAATGCTCTGTTGTTCTTTTGATTTCGGTTGCGGGTGTTCCCCTTTTTGCTGCTTCCCACCAGCGGCCTTTTTGCGCTTAGTGGACTCTTCTAATAGCTTACGACTATTAAACTGCGAATCCAGCGCAGAGAGGAGATCATCAGCTCGGCGAAAACTATCTCTAGCAACTCCGAAACGGCTAATCAACCCCATCAGGCCGCCTTTAGTTTGGCGCATGAACGATTTCATCTCGTTCGCAACCTCGACAAACTGCAAATTGGGCCCCTTTGAAAGGTCATCACTTGTCCGGCCAGTAAAACCGGCGCACTTGGTGTGCACCATATTTTCACACAGCCAGCAAGTCATATTAGACTGGTCAGCCCTAATTACGAGGCTGCATTTTTTGCAGAAGCAGACTAAATTATTATTATTAATTTTATCTATTGGAACCACTGTACCAAGAAAACGAATTGAAATTTATAAGCGAGCAGTTATAAGTACCGCAAGAGCGCAGAAACTGCACGCTTAGAACTTTCAAAGCAAAGAGAGCGAGAGCGTAAATTAGTTAAAGTGCATGTAAAAGCAACATTAAAAACAGCACTACGACTTACGATGGTCAACGCACGAAAGAGAAACGGCGCACAAAAAAAAAGAAAGAACAGAATTACGAAATTAAACAAATTTTTTAGTGTTATTACACAAGTGCACAAAGATTTATAGTTCACTCATGAAGCGAACGGAGTTTAAATGTATGTTTGAATTAACTGAAAGAAAATGAAAATTGTTTTGATAAAACCCACCGATTGGAATAAACAAAACAAACAAGAGAGAACGCTATAGTCGGGTGCCCCGACTATCAGATACCCGTTACTCAGGTAAAGGGAGTGCGAGGGAGATGGAGATAGAAACTTTGATCACGCATAACTTTTTAACGAATGGTCCGATTTGAAAAATTTCTTCTACATTTCGATAGGTATTGATAAACACAATAAAACTGCATTTTTACTTTTCCGAAATATTTAAATTTTTAAAATCGTATGTGTATTGTGGGCGTTAAAGGGGGCGTGGCACCATTTTTAAACAAACTTGCCCTGCTTAGGAACTTCTAAAATCTACATGCAAAATGCCAATCCTCTAGCTTTTATAGTTTTCGAGATCTCAGCGTTCATAAGGACGGACAGACAGGCGGACAGACGGACATGGCTAGATCGACTCGGCTAGTGATCCTGATCAAGAATATATATACTTTATAGGGTCGGAAACGCTTCCTTCTAGCTGTTACATACTTTTGCACGAATACAATATAGCCTTTTACTCTACGAGTAACGGGTATAAAAAGACGACCGTTCACTTTGATAGTCACAGACGATTGAATAACATATCTTACGCAAAGGGATCTTCTTGGCTCGACCAACACAAAACTTTTATATGAGCTCCGAGAACTTTTATATGAGACCGATTACGTCTGGTCATAAGTACGACTTGAAAATGAAAGACATTAAGCTAGGCATTCAAACTCGACTCTTAGTTAGATATATAAAGAAATTATCCCTTCCGATCGATGGGTTTAATCTGACAGAATATTTAGAATATTTCCCTAGCTAATCTAATAATTATTGATTAATTCTTTTTGTGAATAAATGTGCTAAATTTAAAACGCATATTTTTTTTCCATGGTTTTATTCAGACTTCTCCAGTTAGCCTACCTCAACATGGAATTCTCACCATGCTTTGCTATATTCTTCAAGGAATTTACTATCGTTGCAATAGCTAAAACTACGAATTTAGCTTGTCATTTTTAGTTCTGGTAAAAAGGTACACCATTTTCCAGTATATAGGCAAAGGCAAACATTCAAAGTTAAAAGTATTTTTAAAATTTAATTAAGACTATTTATAATTTTATCCCTGACTACGAAAATTACTCATAACATATTTTTATGATACCTTTTTTTATAAAGTGTAACTTATTATTCATTTCTTATCTCCTGTTAAATGATATTTGTATTTGGATTAAATTTTTTTTTTATATTTAACCTTCATCAATTTTAAGGTGCGAAATTCACCTTTTTAGACATATGTACATGAAATAAGCTTATGGCAGTCTTTGGATATATGACAAACAAATATTAATTATTAATACAATAAACTTTTATGATATTATCAACGGTATCAGCAAAGAAGAGAAAACAAAATTTTGAAATAGTTATTTTGTTTTTATACCCTTGCAGAGGGTATTATAATTTTGGTCAAAAGTGTGCAACGCAGTGAAGGAGAAATCTCCGACCCTATAAAGTATATATATTCTTGATCAGGATCACCTCCTGAGTTGATATAGCCATGTCCGTCTGTCCGTCTGTCCGTCTGTCCGTCTGTCTGTCCGTCTGTCTGTCCGTCTGTCTGTCCGTCTGTCTGTCCGTCTGTCTGTCCGTCTGTCTGTCCGTCTGTCTGTCCGTCTGTCTGTCCGTCTGTCTGTTTCTACGCGAACTAGTCTCTCAGTTTTAAAGATATCGAATTGAAACTTTGCACACACCCTTATTTCCTTTGCACGCAGTATATAAGTTTGAACGGCCGGGATCGGCCGACTATATCCTATAGCTGCCATATAACTGATTGATCGGAAATGCCATAACTTTGGTGTTTGTAAAGTTAGAAAGTTGGGATTTTCTATGGGTTTTATATTTGGCCAATCAATCCGACCTACCAAATTTCATAAGGATCGGCCGATTATATCCTATAGCTGCCATATAACTGAACGATTGGAAATGCCATAACTTTGGTGTTTTTAAAGTTAGAAAGTTGGGATTTTTTAAGAGTATTAAGAATGCATCATATGAATAATTTTGGAGAATATAATTTACAAAATATTCAGCAAGGGTATATCAACTTCGGCTCCGCCCGAAGTTAGCTTTCCTTTCTTGTTATTTTTAATGCTTTATAGTGTTTTGGTGACAAAAATATATATTCAGTGATTTTGAATTAACCAAATATAATTACCTTCAAAGAATGTGTTTTGACAGCACTCCTTACATTTATTAGCAACATGTGCAAAAACAAATTTATTGTTTAAAGACCTCCATATTGAGTACACAGAAGCCTTAGTAAAAGCATCTACAAACCGGACAATGTCTTCGTCAAATACAACAAACGTCTAATCACAAAAAAAGAGTTATTTAAAAATGTACCAACAGAAAGTAAGTTAAAATGTTACCTCACAGTGCGTAACCTCAATAGATATAGTAATCTTGAGCAAGAGGTCATCAAACGGCAATTCCTTCTCTTGTAGCACTTTTTTCCTTAATCCTGTATCAACCACATCTTGACCTTGTTTTTCTTTTAATGATTTAGTATTTATTCCCACAAAACTGGTATAATCAGCGCTTTGTAGCAGTTGAAACTCAAACTTATCGTTCCAAAATATGCAGATAGTAGTTTCGTTTAAATATGTTCCTACTGTTTAAGAATTGTACATATTAAGGGGTTTATATATTCAAAATCATATTTGCATATTTACTAATTGCACTTAAGACAAGTGACCAACTCTGGTCGATAAGCATTTTGACTTTGCACTGGCAAGCCTTGTATTGAAACAACGATTTTCATTTGCAAAGAACCGCACCAAATAGTGGCAATGAATTTCTAAAAAGTTTCTTGACTTTGAGTTTATTTGTTAATCAATTAGATAATTGAATAATTGGCTTGCATGTTATGTCTAACAAATTATTTGAGTTTATTTGCAGTACAAATTATATGGTATTTTCCATAGCCCAAGAAAACGACATTCGTATGATTAGAGGAACTAAACGAAAACGTACTACGTTGTTATTTAATACTTTCGAAATAAAAAAAAGTTAGGCCTTCTGAAATTCTTGTAACTTTATTGACAGAACTGACATATGTGCTGCAATTAATGAAAATAGTAAAGAATTTTGATTTATTCCACACTACCAGAAATTACCCAGAAATGCAAGAAAATAATTTTCTCTTAGTTACAAAAAAATTGCATCTTTCCAGGAAGCGCACATTTCCGATTCTATAAGGTAACTACATATATTCTTGATCAGTTTCACCAGCCAGTTGATCTAGCCATGTAAAATAATTGTATAGAATATTTATATTCTCCGAAATATGGTATTTTTAGCAACTTTAGAAATAAAAACTATCGGGAATAAGGTAATTAAAATGATGATTTTCTTTTTTCTGAACATTTATCCATAAACTCCAAGATATAGAAATTTTAAAAGATTTCAGAGTAAGTTTTACTTTTGTAAAAAATCGACGACTACATCAAATCGCTTTCATAAGAAATATCAAAAAATTAATCGGAAAATCAGCATAGGTTTATTTTTTTTAAGAATCAAAATAAAAAAAAAAAAGAATATTTCTTGTTTTAAAATTTATATATTTTTAATAATTAAATTATTAGATTAATGTTTCTTAAATGCGCGTTGCATTAGTGTTGTTTTGCAATGAATGCTGAATCCCCTCTGACGCCCACTAGCCACAAGCTGTGGCCACAGTTTTGATGCTATTATGAAAATTTTAATTGATATGAATTCGTTTCGTCAATACCTATCGATTGGCCTAATAAAAGTTTGCCACGTCCACTCTAACGCCCAAAAACCCATTAAACGCTTAAGCCTGGCTAGCGCCTACATTTCCGCCTTTCATGGCGCCATCTAACGGATGACTTTGGAACAGCTGGCCAAGGTGCTCAACAGAGTCAACGTTAATTCTCGATAAGGTTTTCTATTAAAGGAAATTGCGATGGTTTTCATTTGTCAATACCGAACTATATCCCAAGAACTATGCAAATCAAATCTAGTTAGCCAAATTGGAGGTCTGAGTCAAACAATGGCGTATGTGTATGTATGTAAGCATATACATATATGTATGTATTTACATTGTACACAGTTGCAATTGCCCGGCAAAGATAACTCCTTTCAAAGAAAGCTATTCGCTATACCTGTTACTCGTGTTGTGCAAACATTTAGACTTTAATATACGTAATACTATTTAAGAGTGTATGTGTTTAGCCAATATAAGTATGTATGTTTAATATTTCTAGTCAATTTATTGCACTCAAAAACATAAACATAAACACAGCTGCTGGTGCAGGACAACAGCTGCCTGCGCTAAAGCAGCGCTGGTGCTGATGCTCGTGCTGTTAAGCTGCCAGTACTAAGAGATCGCCGAATTCAAATTGATAATTTGAACTTTTTGTCCTTTTTTCCTGTGGTCACTCTAATTCACATTATGTTAATGCAAAATCTAAATCATTTGAAATGGGGCGCGCATTTTGTCTCTTTTTGCTCCTATTCGTTTCTCACAAGTGCATTCACCTGCGCTAGAGAGAGACGGAAGATGTGCTAGGCAGAAAGCAAAGTTCTAGAAGGCACGGTTCGCTGTTAGCAAAAGGGCGGGAAACCGTGCAAGTAAATTGGCGGTTATGAACTTTGCAGAGCTGCAAACTATTCTGCTCTCGCTTTAGTCTACGACTAACCATCGTATGTGATCTCTCTTCTCGTCTGCGATTGCGATTTTTGTCAGTTTTGCCTATCTTAAAACAAATCTCCCTTAACGTAAACTATCCATTTTTACTTGCATTTTTGTAAACTCATTAAACTAATTTTTCTGTGCTTAAAACTAACGTAAATTTTGTAAACAAATTGTTACGCGGTCGCGAGTGGTTGCTGCCTCTGCCGATTTGCTGCCGACGTCGCTGCCGTTGTTTGCTTTAACGTAGATTTTTGTTAATCTAAACTACTATATAAAAGTCTTCGAATAAAAAATGGGTCAGTGGTAAATTCCTACCAGAGCGGATTGACATAAAAATCTAGAAAAATCCGCATAATTCTGAAATAATTAGGAGACGTGTGTGAGGTACAAATTAAAACAATAAACGACCCCAAAGTGCCCCAAAATTCGATTCGTTTTTTTTTAAATTCTTTCTTTTGCCATTTTTCTGTTATAAATGTTGTTAAAATGGTTTAAAAAAATTATGATCATAATCTTATGGCATAGCCGCAACTAACTGCATTTAAATTTTTTGGAAATTCAGCCTCCTTAACCAAGTCCCCAATATTTTCCAATTCTCTTATGCGTGACGTCACGGCCTCCACATATGTTTGTATGTATGTTCTGCTGGCGCACTTTGCATTAAGTCGTAAATGAGTGTATGTAGCATTTTAAGTGTGACCGCGCAGGGGAAAAAATGAAAATACCAGTCACAAAAAATTTAAAATGCGCGGTTAAAAAATCGATTATATCGCAAATCTTTTCATTTGTTTTCAAATGTTGAGTTATCTACAAACTTTGGATTTGTAAAAACAAAAATAAATAATGATTCGCTCTGCTATGTACACACACACGCACGAAATATGTATATCCAAAAAATCAAGATAATACTGATATCCTTTTGCTAAAAGAATATTTAATTTACATTTCCACAACAGATTTAAGACATTTTGTAACCGATTTTTGTCATTTAAAATTCAAATCGCATTGATAATATTAAAAGAACATTAAATATTCAAACCAATTGATTCTCACGCTCTTTATTACACGTGCCTCATATTGTTTAAACAAATGCAAATGTTTAAACAATTTGATTCACGGCGTCCCCCACCTGTCTTTATTATTAATATAATCTTTTTCTTTTGCATACTTCTTTACGTCCCATTAAATGACCGTTTGCTGTAATTAATTCAAGTGAAACATAACCTGTTGGTCGTGTACAAATACTTCATTATTTGCCAATTGTTTTTTTTTTTTATGTGTGGAAAGAAGGTGTGTAAAGAGGGGTTGGGGGCCCAAAAACGCCAAAACTGTAATTAGGTGATAGATGGACAGCCTCTTAAAATTGTTAACCAAGATAAAAATAAAGGAAATTGTATTATTGGGGACGCATTTAACTTTTCCTTTGGCATATTTCTTAATTTTTCTTACATAAATATTTGCTTTCCTAAGGGAGGAAGTTAAGAGAAATATAGTGTGTAGTAATATGCTTTGCAAAACATATTTCTTTACTTTGTCTGCAAATTTGTTTCAGAGTTTTCTCTTGGCAATTAGTTATCGTTGAGTTCTCTTGATGATAAGAAGAAAACGTGTTGTAATCAATTTTAATACATTAAAACAAGTTAAATTGTGATTACGCAAATTTTTGTTTAAACTTTATTTACGTTAACCATTTTGTGGTAAGTCAGAATCTTTCCTAATTAAAATTAAGTTGATATTTGGTTGCCAAGGCGGAGAGTGTGTAACAATACTCTTAACACTGAAAATAATTTCAGTGGTGCCATTCAACTATTTATTAAAGCTATATAAAAATAAGTTGTTTAACCGATTAGACCTTGAGTTTAGAAAATAACTCTATAGCTAACCCTATAGCTTTAATGGTCAAAATAACAAACTTTTGTTTGTTGGATTGTGAAAATAAGCGTTAACATTTTGAAAAAAATAATTTTCAAAACTGTTGCTTTACGCATTCTATCTGTAATCGGCAGATTATTTTTAAACTTAAAATTTCCTAATATTTTAAAATCTAAATAGCTTTAATTTGGTTAGCTTTTTGGTTGCCAAGGCGAAGTTTGTATAACACACTCTGTAATCTCAAAATAATTTGAGTAACGTCTATTAAACCTATTACAAAAGCTAAACAACAAAAAGTTATATTAAACCGGTTAGACCTTGAGTTTAGAAAATAACTCTATAGCTGCTTCTATAGCTTTAATGGTCAAAATTACAAACTTTTGTTTGTTAGATTGTAATTTAAGCGTTATACATTTTGAAAAATATAATTTTCAAAACTGTTGCCTTAAACAATCTATCTGTAATCGGCAGACTTCTTAAAAACTTGAAATTTATTAAAATTTCAAAATTAAGTTACATTTAGTTTTGCATGAAAATTATTTAAATAACATATGATACGCATGTAACTTTTTAGTCTTAACTAACTGAATTAATATCTTTATATCTGCAAATCTTTGTTGTGCAGTGTGAAATTATTTTGCAATATATTTTGCAATATATAAACATCAATATTACTATTGCAAAAACTTATATATTTAAAAAGTTAGATAAATAACTATTTAAATTACAAGTATATTTTAATAGCATTTTGAAATATTGATTTTTTCTAGATTTACTGCTTACAATGGAAGTAGAGTATTTAAATATAGATGGTGCTCCGGTACCTCACTCTGTTATACCTATAACAGGTGATGGAGCTTGCTTATTCCGGGCTGTGTCCTACGTTTTGTTTGACAATGAAAGTTATGCTCAAGTCATTCGAAAATCAATAGTTCGATTAATAGTTTCCCAATTTAGTTCATTTGTTGATGACACATGTAATTTTAACGGAGATAATTATGCCAATCCTGTGGATTATGAAAATGACATGATTAAACCGCACACGTTTGGTTCGTATGCTGAACTAAAAGCTGCTGCTAAATTGTACCCTATTTATATTGAAGTTTACTTTAATCAAACGCTCATTGCAGTTGCTGGTACAGAGGGCAGTACCATAAAAAGATTTCGTTTCAGTGGAAGCTTATCTGGTGGACATTATGATGTCTACAAGCCTATTGAAACCTTTAATGATAGAAGCTCTCCCACTCAAAATATATTAGAAGTTCCTTCTATGAAAAAAAAGAACATTCAAAGAAGAGGTCAACTTACTGATTTTTCTCGAAAAAAACAGAAAAAGATTGAAAATAAGAACTATCATGTTAGGCATCGTGAGGAAATTCAAACTGCAAAAAAAAACACAACAAAAGAATACAAAGAGTGCACATTCGTGGAAAGTAAAACATAATTCCGCTTTTTTATACGATTTAAATCTGGCATACAATTCTGATAAATCAGTTGATATTGGAATAATGAATAAGAGATGCTCATTTTGTGGCGCCTTAAAATGGAAGGAAGAGTCAAAAGGTATGTGTTGCAAAGAGGGAAAAGTCCAGCTTCCATCTCTTAAAACATTACCAGATCCTCTTTTAAGTCTTTTAAATGGTGATCACCCAGACCATACACATTTTATGGGGCTTACCAGAAAATATAATAATTGTTTTCAAATGACTTCATTTGGTGCGACAAAAGTTTTTAATGAAGGTTATATGCCCACATTTAAAGTACAGGGGCAAGTTTACCACTTAGTTGGTAGCGTTTTGCCAGCTTCTAAAGAAGAAGCTCAGTTTCTCCAAATTTATTTTATTGGTGAGGACAATGTAGAAGCCGATTTCAGGTGTAAAAACAGTCCTGGAGTTAAAAATGCGTTAGTTAAATCACTACAGTTGATGCTGCATGAAAGTAATCCATATGTTAAGGATTTTAAAACTGCTCTTAAAAGAGTTTCGAAGAATTGTAGCCAATTTAAAATGGTTATTCACGCCAATAAAAAGCCTGTTAGGGCTCATAGAGGTCGTTATAACGCACCCCAAGCAAATGAGGTCGCTTTGGTATTAGTTGACCAACAATTTGAAAAAAGGGACATTATTATTGAGGGTTATAATAATCAGTTAAAAAGAATCAGTGAACTTCACCGATCTTATGACGCCCTACAATATCCATTAATGTTTTGTCATGGAGAAGATGGTTACACTATAGATATACCCAAAATTGACCCCGTTTCAAAAAAAAACGTTAAGAAAACAGTCTCAGCGTTAGATTTTTACAGTTTCCGAATAATGCTTAGAGAAAATGTATGGAATCACCTGCACTATTTTAGAGCTCTCTTTAGTCAATTTTTGGTTGATATGTATGCTAAAATAGAAACAGAAAGGCTTAATTTTATTCGGCTAAATCAAAAAAAGCTGAGAGCAGAAAGCTACATACATCTTCAAGATGCTATAGGTAGGAATGATGTAGATTTAGCACAGTTTGGACAGATGGTAATTTTACCTTCATCCTTTACTGGCTCGCCACGGTACATGCACGAAAAAACTCAAGATGCCATGACATATGTTCGTTATTATGGGCGTCCTGATCTTTTTATTACATTTACCTGTAATCCTAAATGGAAAGAAATTAAAAGTGCACTATTTTTAGGGCAGAAGCCTCACGATCGGCATGATATCATTGCTCGAGTCTTTCATTTAAAGGTCAAAGCTATAATGTCTTTAATTAATAGTCATAGTTTGTTTGGGGAAGTGCAATGCTTTATGTATACGATAGAGTGGCAGAAACGTGGTCTCCCACATGCACATATACTGATTTGGTTAAAGTCTAAGATCACGCCTCAACAAATTGATTCAATTATATGTGCAGAAATTCCAGATTCTGAAAAGGATCCTCTCCTATATGAGATTGTTAAGGCTAATATGATTCATGGACCATGTGGCCGCTTAAACCTAAAATCGCCCTGTATGAACGAGGGTAATTGTTCCAAAAAGTTTCCGCGATCGTTGCTTAATGAAACTGTTACTGGAAAAGATGGTTACCCTAAATATAGGCGAAGAGCACCTGAAGATGGTGGCTTCACCATGGAAATTAATGGAAACATAATTGACAATAGGTGGGTATGCCCTATAATTGTGTTCTCCTGCGGACCTTTGAGGCTCATATTAATGTAGAGCTCTGTAGTTCAATTAAATCCATTAAATACGTTTGCAAATACATCAATAAGGGCAGTGATCAAGCTACATTTACTGTGGAAAGCCCTACTAATGAGGTTCAACTATATCAAAGCGGTCGATATATCAGTAGTTCTGAAGCAGTGTGGAGAATTCTTGCATTCCCCATACATGAAAGGTATCCGGCAATTGTACATTTGGCCGTGCATTTGGAAAATGGTCAACGGATATATTTTGATCCTAATAATCAAAATCAATTAGTTAACCAGTTAACCAACGCTTCAATAACGACACTGACTGGGTTTTTCGAACTTTGTAAAACGGATTCATTTGCAAGGACCCTTCTTTATGTTGAAGTACCTTCCTATTTCACGTGGAACAATAAAAAGTTCCAAAGGAGAAAGAGAGGTAATATTGTACCTGGTTTTCCTGGAATTAGAATGGATGATGTTTTAGGTCGAGTGTATACCATACACCCTAAAAATAGTGAATGCTATTACCTAAGACTACTTCTTCATGAAGTGCGGGGACCAACCTCATTCTAATTTCTTAAAACAGTTAATAACATTACGTATGCTACATTTCAATTGGCATGTAAGGCTTTGGGCTTACTAGAAGATGACACACACTGGGAATATACCCTAAAGGAAGCAGCTTTATGTAAATCGCCAATTCAATTACGTGATTTATTTGCGGTGATGTTAGTAAATTGTCAAATGGCTGATGCCGCACATCTTTGGGAAATGTATAAAGAAAGCTTTTCAGAATACATTTTGTACGAGTTTTCTCTAATAGTGGCAGAAGTCAATCAAGATCTACTGGATAGAGTGTTTAATAAATGTCTTATTTTAATCGAAGATATAACACTGTCCATTGGAGGTACGTGTCTATTAGACTATGGTTTGCCCGAACCGATTAGAGTTAGTAGACCACTTCAAAATAGGGAATATTTAAACGAAATAAATTACAATATTAATGAATTCGAATTAAGTAAAGACGAAAATTCCCTTAACGATGAGCAAAGAATGGTATTTCAAAAATATTACAAAGTGTTCAAAATGAAAACGGTGAAATATTTTTTTGGATGCCCCCGGTGGCACAGGCAAGACATTTTTATTGAATTTGTTGTTAGCAAAATTACGACATAATAATAATGTAGCATTGGCTGTTGCACAGCCCACTCTGTGTTTAAACTCCCATTGGATTTAATAAATGTAGAAACACCATGTTGCTCAATATCTAAACGGTGTAATATGGCATTGGTTTTTCAAGAATGTAGCCTTATTGTTTGGGATGAATACACAATGGCTCATAAGAGTGCTTTTGAAGCGTTGGATAGAATGTTGAAAGATATTCGTGGTAATGATTTTCTAATGGGAGGTATGACGGTTTTATTATCTGGAGATTTTCGTCAAACGCTTCCTGTAGTTCCTCGAGGAACAAGGGCAGATGAAATACAAGCCTGCTTAAAATCATCATTTCTTTGGCCTACTATTCAAAAATTGTGCCTAACAAAAAACATGCGTGTGCATTTAAAAGGCGATACAACTGCTGGAATTTTTGCACATACATTATTGAGAATTGGAGACGGTCTTTTTCCAACTGTCGAAGGAAAAATAATTATTCCTTCAGGTTTAGGAACTGTTGTAACTTCCCTTGAGGAGCTCACATCAAATATATTTCCGGAAATTTCAAAAATCTCAACCAAATCATTAGATTGGTTTTCGGAGAGAGCAATATTAACTGCTAGAAATGATAGAGCTGTGGTAATAAATAACATACTGTTAAAATCATTTGATGGTATTGAAGTTACGTATAAGTCTATTGATTCAGTCACTGAAGTTGATGAAGCAGTTCATTTTCCGGTTGAATTTCTCAACCAACAAAATCCACCTGGACTTCCCTTACACATTCTAAAGCTTAAGATTGGTGCACCAATTATGCTGTTGAGAAATTTAAGACCTCCAAAACTATGTAACGGTACAAGATTGCAAGTAAAAGCTCTTCATAACAATTTAATCGAAGCTGTGGTTTTTACTGGCTGTGCCAAAGGAGAAATTGTTTTTATACCACGAATACCCCTAATACCATCAAATCTACCGTTTCAGTTTAAAAGACTTCAGTTCCCTGTAAAAGTTTGCTTTGCAATAACGATAAATAAATCGCAAGGTCAGACCTTAAAACTAGCTGGACTAGATTTAAGGGACGATTGCTTCTCTCATGGTCAGTTTTATGTGGCCTGTTCAAGAGTTAGCTCCTCTGAGTCTTTAATTATTTTAGCGCCAGAAGGAAAATCAAAAAATATCGTTTATAGAGAAGTCTTGCAAAAATGTTAAACATTTCTAATTAAAATGCACTGTGGAATAGGCCTCATGGGGAAACCACAAAAAAAAAAAAACGCGCCAAAACCTCTACCTCTATGGTGGTGTGGAAATGTGGAATGGTTTTAGTTTAAATAAAGTAGCAAATAAAAAGTTAATCAAAAGTATAGTTTTAAGCGATATAGTTAGGAAATTGCTAATCTTAATTTCCGCAGGCGAAGCTGCGGGCTACCTTGCTAGTAATAATATAAGATTAAGTCTTTTTCAAGACTTACTCTTAAATTATTATTATTCATATTTTTCACATTTGCAAATTTTTAACGTAATTTATTTGTTGCCGCTCTGCCCCTTTTAACGTAGATTTGTTAATAATAATATAAGATTAAGTCTTTTCAAGACTTACTCTTAAATTATTATTATTCATATTTTTCACATTGGCAAATTTTTAGCGTAATTCATTTTTTGCCGCTCTGCCCCTTTTAACGTAGATTTGTTAATAATAGTATAAGATTAAGTCTTTTTCAAGACTTGCTCTTAGATTATTATTATTCATATATTTAACTTTTGCAAATTATTAACGTAATTCATTTTCAATCGCTCTGCCCCTTTACCCGTATATAAATAAAAGAATTCAGCCTTTTTTAAGGCTTATTCTTATATTTCTATACATTTACGTATTTATCTTAGTAATAGTACTATAAGTCTAAGTCTTTTTAAGACTTACACTTATAATTCTATTATTTATTTCATTTATATTAACTATATTATATTATAAAATTTATATTATATAAATATAAGAATTTAGCTTTTTTAAAGCTTTATTCTTATATTTCTATTAATATACCTAATCAGCGTATCGGAGTAGCCATATAAATTTAAGATTTTAAAAAATGCCTCGTTTGAATAGACCCACTGCATCTCAGCGGGCTAGGAACCAATTGTTGAGAAATAGGGCCAATAGGGAAAACCAGAGTATGCAGAGATGGAGAGGGTAGAAAATTCTGAATCTCAGCGTAGGAGAAGGGAAAATGCAGTAGGAATTCAGAGCAGGGTGTAAATACAGCGTCTCGTAGGTCAAGATGCTTGAATCCGAACACTCGTGCGTTTGACCAGGAAGCAGATACTGCAAGACGTAGGGAAATTCGCTTGGATCCCGTTCTTCGTGCCGGAGAGCAAGCAGCCGACACTCGGCGTCGCTTTATTAGGCGAAGAAACACCGATGAAAGAGCTACAGAGCAGGTTGTTAATACCGCTGACCATCGGTTAAGGCGCTTGGATCCCGTTTTTCGTGCGGGTGAACAAGAAGCAGATGCTGAAAGACGTAGGGAAACTCGCTCGAACCCCGTTCTTCGTGCGGATGAACGAGCAGCCGATACTCGGCGTCGCGCTATAAGGCGACAAGTTAGAGAAGTCCGAGCTACCGAGCAAGTTGGTAATACCGCTGACCATCGGTTAAGGCGCTTGGATCCCGCTTTCCGTGCGAGTCAGCAGGCAGCCGATACTCGGCGTCGCGCTATAAGGCGACAAGTTAGAGAAGTCCGAGCTACCGAGCAAGTTGGTAATACCGCTGACCATCGGTTAATGCGCTTGGATCCCGTTCTGCGTGCGAGTCAGCAAGCAGCCGATACTCGGCGTCGCGCTTTAAGGCGATAAATTAGGCAAGTCCGAACTACAGAGCAGGTCCGAAATACTGCTGACCGTTCGGAAAGGCGCTTGGATCCTGATTTCCGTGCGGGTGAACAAGAAGCCGATGCTCGGCGGCGTTCTCTGAGGCGGTTGGATGCTACGTATCGTGCGGGTGAGCAAGAAGCAAATACCCTGCAACGAGCGCAGGCAAGATCAACTCAGGATCGCTTATTGCAAAGAGCGCAGGATAGGTTTAGGAGAGCTACGGCTAGGAGTTTTAGGGAACGTAGGGCCGTCGAGCAGGCGAGAAATACACTGGCTCGACGAAGTGCTCGTATAGCTGCTCGACAAGCAACTATCGATGCCATTCGAAATATTAGTCAGAGAGTTAGTCAGTATAGAAGTCTCAGTGGCAATAGGGATGCAGAAAACCTTCGGAACGCAAACCGAAGTCAGGAGATTCGACTTGATTTATCCCAGGGAAATAGGACTCCTAGAAATATACCTATTGGATTGGATGCTCACATAGCCAAATTCAATAGGTTAGTAAAACTTGGCCCCGATCAGATTTGCTTCTGCTGCAAGGGATTGTGGTTCCCCAAGCAAATACGTAAGCTTTCTAGAGCCTATTTGGAAGAAAATTGCGAGTTTAAGGAAGAGATTTACCAGAATGCAAGCCAGCTTGCTTTCACTGGAGAATCCATTAAGTTCTGTGGCATATGCCACTGCAATATAGAAGCCGGGAGAAAGCCCAAAGGTGCCATTTCCAACGGCCAAGACTTCCCAGAAATTTCTCATTCCTTGAGGGGGCTTACTCCATTGGAGCAGCGACTGATTTCACCTCGCCTTCCATTTATGATAATTAAGTCGATAGGTCATGAGCGTCAGAGTGTAATAAAAGGAGCTGTTGTAAATGTCCCCATTCCGGATAGCAACATCGTGACGTCCCTTCCACGAGCTTTCCACGAGGCAGAGGTTGTACAGCTCCACCTCAAGCGAAGAATGGAGTACGGACATGATTTCATGGCAGAGACCATTAGGCCTTCCAAAATTGCTGACGCTATCAGGTACTTAGTTAGTACAGAGCTTTACAGAAAGCACAATGTGTCAGTGAACGAGCAGTGGATCTCTGATTTCACATCCGAAACTGTTCCATTCGTAGCTTCTCAAGCGGACTTAGCCTTTGTAGAGGGACAACTAGCAATCCAGCAGGAGGATGTAAACTTGGAGGCGGGAAATTCCGAAGAGAAATAAGAAGCCGAAGAGCTAAATCCTGGAGGACAGGAAACTCTGCTTGAGAATAACCAGGCACACAATGTAGGAATTCCGAGAATCACAATGGCTCCAGGTGAGGGCCAAAAGCCTCTCGACGTGATTCTCGTTGTCGACTCCGAAGAATTGGCGTTCCCAAGCATTTATGCTGGCGTCAAGAGACCATCTTCGGAAAGTTATACAACCATAGTTAGATCAGAGCTTAGGAACGTAGATAGAAGAGGTTGTAGAACTGACAAGTTGTTCTTCAATTATAAGAAGTTGGAATTGTTGAAAATTCGAAACAATATTTCAACTTGCCTACGTAAGCGGAGCGCTTCTAGCGCGATAACTGCCGCCAACGTACTCGATGAAGCTTTCATGGGAAACTTAATTTCCCATGATGACGGATATCGAATTCTTAAGGACATTCGCACGTCTCCTGCTCACTGGGAAGATGAGAAGAAGAAAGTCATGGCTATGATTCGCCAATTTGGTTTGCCAACTTTCTTCATAACTCTGTCGGCCGCAGAAACTAGGTGGCCAGAGCTGCTAGTACTGCTCAAGCGCAATGTAGATAGGATTGACATTAGTGAGGAGGAAGATTTGAACTTACAGTTTAGAGAAAAGGCGCGGCTGATCAGAACTGACCCAGTGACGTGTGCTAGGTATTTCGATTATAGGTATAGGGAAGTTCTAAAGCTCATGAAGAAGCCGGGGGAGTCTTTGGAAGTAACTTTGTTACTACCTATTATTGGCGAGTTGAGTTTCAACAGAGGGGTTCCCCTCCCATTCACGGCTGTTTTGGCTGAAAGACGCCCCGGAAGTGGATTTCAACAGTGAAGAATCTATTGCTAGTGTAGTAGCCTTCATTGATCAGTTTGTAACTGTGGATGTTACAAACACAGATTTGGCTCCGTACATTGAATACCAAAAGCATAAGCACGGGCATTCGTGCTTTAAAAATGTGCGCGAATCCGTTTGTCGATTCGGTATTCCATACCCCCCAATTCCCCGCACGGAAATATTGAAGCCACTTCCCGAAGAAACTCCCAATTTGTCTCTTCATCACGAAAACTATCAGAAAATTCGCAGTCTTTTACTTCGCGATCAATCCGAGGATTTGATTAGCCATCTTAGCATATTCGAAAATTTCTTTCTCACGATGAGGTGAGCCTCAGTTACATGGACTATATATATGCTATTAGGTCTAGTTTGAAAAAAACACAGATTTTTCTGAAGAGAACATTTGCAGAAATTCAAGTTAACGCCTATAATAAACACATTCTTTCAATGCAAAGGGCAAATATGGATATCCAGTTAATTTTGGACCCTTTTGCGTGCTGTAGCTACATAATTAATTACATTAACAAGTCCCAAAGGGGTATTTCGAAGTTAATGCGCGAAGCAGCTAATGACATTCGAAGAGGCAACTCAAGCATTCGTCAAAAGCTACAGTATCTCGGTCACAAGTTTATTTCGGGCACTGAGATCTCTGCTCAGGAGGCCGTATATTGTTGTATGGGATTGGCGTTGTCAGAAACAAGCAATAAATGCGTGTTCATAAACACCTTCCCTCCAGAACAACGAGTTCGTATGCTTAGACCTACAAGCGTCCTGCAAATTATGCCTCAGGATTCCACTGACATCTTTCAGAAAGGTTTGCTGGACAGATACGAACAAAGACCAGATTCCCATGACGGCCTGTGTTTAGCCGATTTTGCTGCAAATTACGAGTATTCTAAAACCCGTGGTAGAGCTCGCCAAGGGGAAAATAGTAACAATGAGGCTGAAGAAGAAAATGAGGTCTTAGGAACAGTTTTTTTCGCACTTCGCGATGGTAGTGGATTTATTAGGGAAAGAAACCAGCCGAGTATCATTAGGTATAGCCCCTTTAATATTAATTCTGATAGGCCCAACTATTTTAGAGCATTAGTTATGCTATATTCTCCATGGAGAGATGAATAGGTAGAATTGTTTCAGAGAAATTGTGAGGAGTTTTATCATGAGCACGAGGAGGCTATTAAAGCCAACTTTGATAGGTATAATGCCATAGACAGCTTAGAAGACGCGCTCAGAAGGGCCATGGAGGCTGAGGAAAGTAGCGAGGAAAATGTAGATGAGGAGGCCGCAGTTAATGAGGAGTTTAGGGCCTTAGCTTTTCCAGAAATATCTTCTCAAATAAACGTTTTAAACTTAGACGACCGTGTTCAGGAAGTATATCCGGATAGCAATATCCGCATAATAAAGCTCCCGCCAATTATTTCCCCTGAAAATTTAGCCACCTTAGTTAGGTCTCTTAATTTAAAGCAAAAAACTTTCCTTACGCATGTCTTGCACAATGCAAGGAGAAATGCTAGTTTCCATGAGTTCGTAGGAGGCGGAGCAGGTGTCGGCAAGAGTAGACTTATTTCCACCTTATTCCAGTCCCTTTCCAAGGAGTATAATGGTAGAGTAGGATGCGACCCAACTTCTGTTAAAATACTGCTGTGTGCTCCCACAGGCAAAGCTGTTTTTGGAATCGGAAGCTCCACTCTCCATTCCATGTTCTCTCTCCCTGTAAATCAGGCTGGGTCTGCATTTAGGAGTTTAAGCCCTGATCTGTTAAATACCCTGCGTTCAAGATTTATTGATCTTAAAGTTCTTATAATAGACGAAATTTCTATGGTCGGCGCAACCATGTTTTCCCATCTGGACTCTCGCCTTAAGCAAATTTTCTCCAACGTTGATACTCCCTTCGGAGGCATTTCGGTCATCGTGTTCGGCGATCTTAGGCAATTGCGGCCAGTTTGTGATCGTTGGATTTTCCATACAGCGCTATATTTGGATCCCACCTCTGGAGTCCTTTTAGGTTTTTCGAGCTCACAGAGATAATGCGACAGCGAGATGACCAGCCGTTTGCAATAGCACTCAACAACATGGCGTCCGGCCAAATGTCGTCTGAAGATATTGTCCTACTTAGAGGCCGCACTTCCGTAGAAAGTCAGATTCCAAATGACGCCATTCACCTTTTTTCAAGCAATCAGGACACAGACCGATACAATAGGGAGAAGCTCAACTCGATTCCCACTGATCAGTTCATTTCGGAAGCCATTGACTCTGTAAAATCTGCACATATTAGCTCAGAGCCGGGGAACAGATGTCTGGAACAAGCTAGGGCATTAAAAACATCTGAGACACAAGGTTTGTGTACCTCGCTCATTTTAAAAACCACTGCTAAATACATGATGACGGTCAATGTAGACACATCAGATGGTCTCGTAAACGGAGCCACTGGTGTCCTTAGGGAGATAGGTTTCAACACGTCCAACTCTCCAAACATTCTTTGGATACAATTTTTAGATGACAGTATAGGAGTAGCTGCACGATCAAAGTGCAGTCATCGCCAAGAGGCTTCATGGACCCCAGTAGTTAAGATCATAAAAAGCTTTCAGATTAATTCTAACCAGGCCACAACCATTGACCGAAAGCAGTTTCCAGTGGTACCTGCAGAAGCAATAACTATTCACAAAAGTCAAGGCGCTACGTACAGCAAAGTGGTGGTTCACACTAGTCCTAGCATGCAGAGAGCTGCGCTGTACGTAGCCTGTAGCAGAGCCACAAGTGCAGCAGGTCTCTATATTATTGGACCTTTCGTCCCCCCAAGATGCGCCCAGGGATCGCCTTCCGAGGAAGAGCTTCGAGAACTGCGTTCCGCTAAGTTACTGAGTACCCATTTCGATTGTTTACTCAATAGTCCGAACCTTCATGTCTTTTTCCATAATACGGAAAGCTTGCACTGCCACATTAGCTTCCACATACTCAAATGAAGCATACGACATTCCTGGCTTCGCCACAGCAGTGCGACTAGATTGCCAGTCAGTAGCTAACGGAGCTCGACCGAAAAGAGGCATTCTCGTATTCGTTCGAAACGAACTCTTTGAGAATGTCAGTCTTTGTTCAAGTGGTCGCTTTCTGGCTAATTCCTCAAATTTAGTGTTCCAGTGAGGTGTTCCAGTGTTCGAGTTTGTCATCTTTAGGTACCGGTCTTTAGGGATTGTAGTTATTTATAAAAGTCCGACCTATCCGTTGTTAAAGTTTGAAACAGAGTTTAAGGAGTTATTTCAGCGGCACACATTTTTAAATAGTAATAGTTTAGTGTTAGGAGATTTCAATTTATGCCTTCACTCCATCTCTGGCTGCTGTAGGAGAGTTTTCGATTTTCTAGCAGATGTAAAAGGGTTTAGTTCGTTGCTATAATTGGACTCGTCGACAACCAATTGCAATACGCATATTGACTGGGCGTTTTCAAATATTTTCGATAATAGGGCCACTGCGCGCACATTTGTGACTACATATAGCTACCACAGTGGTATATTAGTTAGCGTTAGAGAGGCTGAATAGGTAGGGATAATTGTATATATTATATTTATAGTATGTATATATTTCAATTACACAAAAAACCAAAAACCCAAAAAAATTAAATAGTTGCATGCACAATTTTTTTTATAGTATGTATATATTTAAATTAAACAAAAAACAAAAAACCCAAAAAAATTAAATAGTTGCATGCACAATTTTTTTATAGTATGTATATATTTAAAATAAACAAAAAATCAAAAAACAAAAAAAATTAAATAGTTGCATGCTAAATTTTTTTTATAGTAACTAAATTAAATTTTATAGTAAATTAAATAAAACAAAAAACCCTAAAAAAAAATTAAATAGTTGCATGCACAATTTTTTTATAGTATGTATATACTTAAATTAAACTAAAAAAAACGCAAAAACACCAAAAAAAAAAATAAAAAATAATAAAAATAAGTATTAGTAGTATTAGTAGTAAGTACATAAGTATGCCTTCCGTATGTTACGGATAAACAAAATTTTGGGGAACATGGAGATTCCAAACTTGAATAAAGTTTGGCAACTCAAGTCGACTCGTAGGTCCCCAAATTTTATTTTGGTTTGAAAGACCCCGTTGCAAATCAACGGCCTCCACGTGGTGTTCCCTGGGTACCGATTTTAACAAAAAAATCGGGAGCTAATTCGAGCGGCGAAAAACATACAAGAAGGCATATTTATATTAAGTTGTTTAGCTGAGTAACGGGTATCTAATAGTCGAGGCACTCGACCGTAGCGTTCTCTCTTGTTTTCTTTTTGATTTCTGAATACAAGCAAATATAGCTTTGAACGGATTACAAACAAATTACCAGCTCACTGCCGTCATCAATAAATAATTTTGGTCGAACTTCAGGAACTTGGGAAGGGCATGGAATGGCCCTTGGCTCCGTTATGGGAACGGCTTTATATGAAAAAGGCTTTAATCACTTACTCAGTAAGCATTTTGCTCTCATCAAAGTATCTTAAAATGAGTTCCTCCCTTGTACGGCTAGGCTCCAATACCTTATTTACTTTTCATAAATGTAAATCTGTTTATTTTTCCGAATAGAGGTCAAGTATTTTTGTATTAAATAAAAACAAAAATGGAAGGCACACAATACGCATGTGATATGATGTTATCAAAAAGAACTAGAACAACAAAAAAAATTTAAAAACCAAATTCCAGGCAACATTTAAAAAAAATTAAACCAAAATCTTGCATTAAAATCTTGTTTAAATAAGAAAGAAAGGAAATTTCGGAAAGCCAAAGTTTATAAACCCCTTCAGTTATTACAAAGCGGCTACATTTCGATTTATATGCCTATATTACTAAAAACAATGAAGCTATATTTTTGTCGTTTTTATGGTTGTCCGAATTGGAAAAAACTAAATTCGTAATTCTGATATAGTAAATAATTACTATTTCTCAAAAGAATATTTTGATAAATAGAAAAAACAGTAAAATTTGTTGTTCATTTTTATATTTTTTAATTTTTTGAATTTCTTATGGGCGCTATAAGATATAAAACCGTAATTCCATAGTATTTAAATATTACCAAAGAACAACAAATATTTAAAACAAAGTTATATTTTTAAACATTTTTTTCCGATGGTTTCAATGGGAGCTAAATGATATAATCGTCCGATCCTGCTCGTTTCGACATATATTTGAAATAAAAAGACAACTTTTGGGAAAGTTTAAGCAGGTAGCTTAACTAAGGGACTAGTTTACGTAGAAACGGACGGACGGGCAGACGGACGGACAGACAGACGGCCAGACAGACGGAAATGGCTAGATCGACTCTCCTGGTGATGCTGCATATATATACTTCATAGGGTCGGAAATGCAACCTTCACTGCGTTGCAAACTTTTGACTGAAATTGTAATACATAAGTTCTGCTTACAGTACAATATATATTTTAGATTCAAGGCCGATTTATGCACTCAACTAATATGAACTCCGGTGGGATTCTCTGCTTAACACTTAAACTAGGGCAGAAACCAATACTTCTAACGAAGTAAGTTGACGATTTCTTAATTTTCCTATGGGAGCTATATAATATAGATTGTAACGACCTCTGCTGCTCGTTGTCGCTGTTCTCTGCTGTGTCGCTCCAGGCTGGCCGCTGCTGCGTCGCTTCGGCTTGCTGCTCCGGGTGACTGAGATCGGGACGGCTCCACCGAGACCCTGGACGTTATGCGAACTTCCCTACCGGGAGTTCAGTCTGGACATTGTCGGCAAGGTGTATCGTCTAACAGAGACTCCTTAAATTCGGTTTGACCACGACCTAGCATCGTTGGATCTCAGCGTTGTAGCCTCAGACTTGTAGGCTTGTCCTCGTTTGGTGTCTTGGGCAATTGCGATCTTGATCCTTGGGCAATTGGGTTTTAACTTTCCCTGTTCCTGTTTAATTAAAACCTTAATTCCCTAGTATTTAAATATTACAAAATCCCAAAGAACAAAAAGAAAAAATTATAAACAACACAGTTATATTTTTAATACCCTTGCAGAGGGTATTATAATTTTGGTCTGAAGTTTGTAACGCAGTGAAGGAGACGTTTCCGACCCTATAAAGTATATAAATTCTTGATCAGGATCAATAGGGGAGTCGATATAGCCATGTCCGTCTGACCGTCTGTCCGTCCGTCCGTCTGTCCGTCTGTCCGTCTGTCCGTCTGTTTCAATACCGTTTGCGAGCTCAGTAAAAGCTAGCGATCTGAAACTTTCACACTCGTCCTAAAACAAGTGTACGCAGATAAAGTTTGAAAACCGCCCCGATCGGATGTCTATATCCTATAGCTACCATAGGAACAATCGGATATAACTTGCAAGAATGGAAGATATTTCGCGCAGTGTAAAAGCTATTGACATAAATCTTTCCAAATCTTATTTTTTTATGCGTACCTTGATCAGGGTAAAAGCGCGTGACGATCGGACGTCTATATCCTCTAGCTCCCATAGGAACAAAAGGGTAAAATCGGTTAAAATTGAATGATTTTTAGGATATTTCGCGCAGTATACAAGCTATTGACATGAATCTTTCCAAATCGTATTTTTTTATGCATACATTGATCAAGGTGAAAGCGCGTGCAGATCGGACGTCTATATCCTATAGCTCCCATAGGAACAATAGGGTGAAATCGGTCCAAATTTGATGATTATCAGAATATTTCGAGCAGTGTGTAAGCTACTAACATAAATTTTTCCAATTCTTATTTATTTGCGCATATCTTGATTAGGGTAAAAGCGCTTGCCGCTCGGAAGTCTATATCTTAAAGGAGATAGGAAAAATTGTTAAAGGCTGCGAAAGTATCCCTTTTTTTCTATTTGTATATGACATTTTTGCAGTATAAAAGCAATTGACTTGAAACGATGCAAATCTAGTTTACTTATGTATACCTTATTCCTTTCGCTACTTTATCACTTTTAGCAATTTCGGCAAAGTCTGCAAGGTTATTAAAACATCGGCTTGCCGAAGTTAGCTTTCGTCCTCGTTTAATTTATTTTTTTCCGATAGTCGTCCAATTCGGCTCGTTCTGACATATATACTAAATGCAATAGAAACACAACTTTTGAGAACTTTTTAAGCAGATAGCTTTAAAACAGCATTATGAGTTCGGCCTTTAACACTTTTGAGTGAGTATCCTGAAAAACTGGCAATAAAGGGATTCTGAAATGCTATACATTCAACGCAACGGAGCTTTTTCGGTTTTAATGTGGCTGGGTTACCGGTTTCCCTTCAGATTTGCGCGAAACGAAATGTACGAGCTTATTTTGGTAAACTGCTGTCGAATGTGCCTGCACAGAACTATTGCCGAGGATTCTAGGTGATGGCCAGGTGGCAGATGATTGCGCAAGGCTGACCTACGGCTGACAACTCGTGATACAGTATCATCTGGACGCTCTCCACTGGCCATTGGCTGTTCAGCCAAGCGTGCACGCAGTTTGTTAGTTTTATGACTGTATTTGTTTAGATTTTGTTGTTTACTTGTTATACCCTTGCAGAGGGTATTATAATTTTCGTCAAAAGTGTGCAACGCAGTGAAGGAGACATGAAACGATTGTAAATGCCATAACTTTGGTGTTTTTAACGTTAGGAAGTTGCGATTTTGTATGTGTATTAAGAATGCATCATATGAATAATTTTGGAGAATATAATGTACATAATATTCTGCAATATTATTGATAGGCTCCGCCCGAAGTTAGCTTTCCTTTCTTGTTTTTCATACGTTAACTCTTATCAGCACAAATAAGTGGCCATTATGACACAAAGCAGTACTTGTTACGCGCTGAGCCATATACTTCAAGATTGGACTGACTAACGGAATGAATAAAGTCCTTGTGATAGAGGAACACCGAATTCTTTTGCCAACCCTTTAATAAATCGGAGCACTCCCCTGGCTTTCTTTACCATAGAAGAAAAATAGTCAGTAAACCTAATTCTTTGGCCAGAAGGACACCCAGGTCATTCACTACTTGCATGATTTTAGTCGACGCACAACCACCGAGCATATTGTGGGTTGAGCCGAAAAAATGTACACGACTCCATGCGACTTTGTCAAGACTAGGAAAAGATCGTTAATCATAATGAATAAAAATAAGTGGACCAAGTGACTCCCTTGTGCGATGAATGAACTATCTCAGATAACTATCTAGACCTTCTAGAGCTCACTTCATTTGTGATAAAAGGCTTCAATCGTAGTTTTCAAACAGACGTCATTTACACTGACTTTAGTAAAGCATTTGACTCTGTAAATCACTTACTTCTCATTCAAAAACTTGACCTTTTAGGTTTTCCAGTTGATCTGCTTAAATGGATTTCAAGTTATCTAAATGGCAGGTCACAAAGGGTCCTTTTTAAAAATTCAATTTCTGAAATTCTCCGTGTTACCTCCGGTGTCCCACAAGGGAGCCATCTGGGTCCGTTACTTTTTACATTATTTATTAACGATCTTCCATCAATTATAAGTCATTCTCGCGTACTTATGTACGCAGATGATGTTAAGTTGTGCCTGCAGTATAAGGACATTTCCTGCCATTTAGACTGGCAATCCGATCTAGATAATTTTCAAAACTGGTGCCGAGTTAAATTACTAAACTTCCTAACTTTACAAACAAAAGTTTTATCGGCATTCCTCAACAGTTATATGGCAGCTTTATAGAATATAAAGATCGGCGCGACCCTAAATAAAATTTTTAATCAATTTCGTCCAATAAAAACCAGAGGAGTGCTTGGATTTATTAAAATCAAAAGAATATATCCTTATTTGACTAAAACTTTATTTATTTCGCTAGTCCGTCCGATTCTGGAGTATGGCTTCCGTCTGGATCCTCTTTGGTCGTATTGAATCTGTACAAAAAAACTTCCTCCTTTTTTGCTTTACGGCGCCTAAACTGGGATGCAAACCTTATCTTACCTTCTTATTCTAGTAGACTTCTTTTGATTAATTTACCAGCCCTAGCCAACCGTAGAACGATGCTTGGTACTATCTTTATTTATAACCTTATACATGGTGATATTGACTGCCCCGACTTGTTAAGTCGGCTAAACTTTTCTGTGCCAAGTAGATTAACTAGGAAATTATTTTCCCCTAATTTTAAATCATTGTAGATCTAACTATGCCTTGCATGAGCCTTTCAGAGTATTATGTTCTGACTATAATAGACTTTTTCCTGTAATATCAAATCTTGACTCTCTGCCGCTCCTAAAACGATTGATACTTGCTTCATTGGCACAAGATTGATCTAACTATTACTTTTTTCCCCGGACCTTTACCTTTATTTTCCTATCTCGCGTCTATCTTATCGCGAATCGTGCCGTACGATACACGGCTGCGCCCCTCGGTCGGTTGGGCGGGTAAGTGGGCCGTGGGACTCCGAGCGAAAAAAAAAAAAAAAAAAAATTGAAGATAGAGGTTTAAAGAGTACTCATTATGTCCTTCCACTCAGATAACTTAAAATCCATGTTAGAAGATCACATGGACACCCTAATAAGTCGAGCTTTAATACAAGAAGCTAGTAAGATACAAAATCAAATGCCTTACTAAAATCAGTGTGGGCTACTTCAGTCTGAATGTTATTTCTGAAGTAATTTAAAAAAAAAACAAGAGAGAGCGCTATAGTCGAGTGCCTCGACTATTAGATACCCGTTACTCAGCTAAACAACTTAATATAAATATGCCTTCTTGTATGTTTTTCGCCGCTCGAATTAGCGCCTTAACCAGCTGTTCCAAAGTCATCCGTTAGATGGCGCTACCGTGGTACCACGGGCCATGAAAGGCGGAAATGTAGGCGCTAGCCAGGTTTAAGCGTTTAATGGGTTTTTGGGCGTTAGAGTGCGCGTGGCAAACTTTTATTAGGCCAATCGATAGGTATTGACGAAATAAATACATATCAATTAAAATTTTCATAATAGCATCAAAACTGTGGCCACTGCTTGTGGCTTGTGGGCGTCAGAGGGGGTGTGGCACCATTTTGAAACAAACTTGCGCTGCGTAGGAACTCCTAAAATCTACATGCAAAATGCCAATCTTCTAGCTTTTATAGTTTCCGAGATCTCAGCGTTCATACGGACGGACAGACAGACGGACAGACAGACGGACATGGCTAGATCGACTCGGCTAGTGATCCTGAACAAGAATATATATACTTTATAGGGTCGGAAACGCTTCCTTCTACCTGTTACATCCTTTTGCACGAATACAATATACCCTTTTACTCTACGAGTAACGGGTATAAAAACTTTACTTTCAATAGGCATGTCGCTCAATCTGACAATTTGTTGCTCTACTCTATGTCTTGAGTTTGAATTTAATTTTTTGTCAGCTGGAGATTTTTTTGAGTGCTTTGCTGCGCAAGCGATGCAAAATAAATTATCTTCTTAGCTGTCTGTGGTCATTGAATCTTTAAGCCAGCTAAGTAAAGAAAAAAACTAAATAAGATAACAACAGATAAAAAATATGGTGAATAACTTTGAGCTCCAAAGTATTCCCTTATTGAGTCAGGGAATTGATTTTTAGTTGAGTTTTAATTTCTTCCCATCCAGCATGAACTTTTCGTAGATAACATCATAATTATTTACTCTCAGAAAGAATAGTTGCAGCTGTCTTTTAACCAGTTACCAACATTAGCCATTATTGGGCTAATAAAAACTAAATTTCCTTCTCATTTAATTGATATAAGAGATGCAATTTCCAGTATCTCAAGCCATAGAAAAGTTGTTATAGGCGGAAATCGGCAGGATGTTAAAATTTGGGGTCCTTAACTGTATTTCTCGGTAAAACCATGAAAGGTTAGATTGTGTTTAGACAGACTGTGAAGATGCTGCACGGAGAAGGAATGAACTATTTTTATCTTTGATAGTATCCGACAGTTTTTAAGCATTGATCGCAGAAGCATGTTTAGGGTCCATTTCTACGTCAAGGTCATCAACATGCATGAATTGCGCAACTTAAATAGAACATTCATATTATTTGGTCGGTATCGTTGCCACAATTTTGGTTTACTTAAACATTTTGCTTTATTTGAATTAAAAACAAGAGAGAACGCTATAGTCGAGTGCATCGACTATAAGATACCCGTTACTCAGCTAAAAAAGTTCAAATTATCAATTTGAATTCGGCGATCTCTTAGAGCTATCAGCTTTACAGCACGAGCATCAGCACCAGCGCTGCTTTATCGCAGGCAGCTTTTGTCCTGCACCAGCAGCTGTGTTTATGTTTATGTTTTTGAGTGCAATAAATTGACTAGAAATATTAAACATAGATACTTACATATATTGGCTAAACACATACATTCTTAAATAGTATTATGTATGTTAAAGTCTAAATGTTTGCACAACACGAGTAACGGGTATAGCGAAT
This sequence comes from Drosophila rhopaloa, assembly GCF_018152115.1. Classification (NCBI taxonomy): domain Eukaryota; kingdom Metazoa; phylum Arthropoda; class Insecta; order Diptera; family Drosophilidae; genus Drosophila; species Drosophila rhopaloa. The sequence goes on along the minus strand of NW_025335041.1, from coordinate 1,764 downwards.
AGCTTTCTTTGAAAGGAGTTATCTTTGCCGGGCAATTGCAACTGTGTACAATGTAAACACATACATATGTATATGCTTACATACATACACACATACGCCATTGTTTGACTCAGACCTCCAATACATATCAATTAAAATTTCAGCATCAAAACTGTGGCCACAGCTTGTGGCTTGTGGGCGTCAGAGGGGGTGTGGCACCATTTTGAAACAAACTTGCGCTGCGTAGGAACTCCTAAAATCTACATGCAAAATGCCAATCTTCTAGCTTTTATAGTTTTCGAGATCTCAGCGTTCATACGGACGGACAGACAGGCGGACAGTCGGACATGGCTAGATCGACTCGGCTAGTGATCCTGAACTTTTATAGGGTCGGAAACGCTTCCTTCTACCTGTTACATACTTTTGCACGAATACAATATACCCTTTTATTCTACAAGTAACGGGTATTATTAAAAACAATAAAATGGGACGTAGCCCTTTATTATCTGAGTCAGAGATGAGCCGTCACATCAAAGCAAGGCTGCTTACTAGCGCGGACAAGTGACTTATATTAAGAGAAGCAAAATAAGGGAAAAAGGCAACTTTAAAGCAAGTTTGACAAGGTATTTTGTCACTTGTGAGGTTAAACTTTTTCCACGTCACTTCAGACTCATCAGCTATCTACGTTAATGGAATCACTCCCCAGTGGGTGCAAGTGTGATAAAAGTGAAGTGGAACAAGAGAGAACGCTATAGTCGGGTGCCCCGACTATCAAATACCCGTTACTCAGGTAAAGGGAGTGCGAGGGAGATGGAGATAGAAACTTTGATCACGCATAACTTTTTAACGAATGGTCCGATTTGAAAAATTTCTTCTACATTTCGATAGGTATTGATAAACACAATAAAACTGCATTTTTACTTTTCCGAAATATTTAAATTTTTAAAATCGTATATAAGCGATTGTGGGCGTTAAAGGGGGCGTGGCACCTTTTTGAAACAAACGTGCGCTGCGTAGGAACTCCTAGAATCTGCAGCGTTCAGAGATCTCAGCGTTCATACGGACGGACAGACGGACAGACGGACATGGCTATATCGACTCGGCTAGTGACCCTGATCAAGAATATATATACTTTATAGGGTCGGAAACGCTTCCTTCTAGCTGTTACATACTTTTGCACGAATACAATATACCCTTTTACTCTACGAGTGACGGGTATAAAAATCGTTGTGTTATAGAAGAAATTAAAATATAACCAACGTATGACCTTGAGTAATCCAATAGCTAGAATTATTATTAAAATATTGAACCCATAATTGCCAAATTGCTTCAAATTTTATCATATTTATCTTATCTTTTCAAACTTAAGAAAAAACTTAGTTAAATTAAGAATTTGTCATATTTAGTTTAAGTACTTAAACAACAAATATTTAAAGGTTTTAAATGTTTCTTATATTGAAAATAGCATTTTTATACCCTTGCAGAGGGTATTATAATTTTCGTCAAAAGTGTGCAACGCAGTGAAGGAGACATCTCCGACCCTATAAAGTATATATATTCTTGATCAGGATCACCTCCTGAGTTGATATAAGCATGTCCGTCTGTCTATCCGTCTGTCCGTCTGTCTATCCGCCTGTCTGTTTCTGCACAAACTCGTTTCTCAGTTTTAAAGATATCGAATTGCACACACCCTTCTTTCCTTTGCATGCAGTATATAAGTCGGAACGGCCGGGATCGGACGACGATATCCTATAGCTGCCATATAACTGATTGATCAGAAATGCC